>NC_034409.1:193705933-193737691 GCF_002078875.1 Numida meleagris | reverse complement strand
TTCTAACTGTGCGTTCGCTTGTTTTACTGTATCTCTGACTTGAATTATGATTCTATGGGAGGTGGGAGCCCCTGGTGCAGACCTTAAATCTCAGCAGCTCTTCGTGCACGTGTGGATTTTCCATCTCTCTGTTCAAGCAGATGTCTTCAGATACCTGCTTCCTCCAGTCTGATTTTTTTTTTCCCCCCCCCTCTCAGCTAATCACCTGTGTTTATACAAGACCTTAAATAATGGCCCGAAACGTGGAGAAACGTGCGTTTCATGGCTATAAAATCCCAACCCTGCTGCTGTGACTGCCTTGCAGATGCCTTGGGGCTTTAATGAAGCGCTCGGGGCCCGCTGGCAGCTGCGCTGAGGCTCCGACCTGCCTTTGTCTCAGCTCCTGAGCGATGATTCCCTGGCTGCGCTGCACCCAGGCGGCTCCGTGTGCGGTGCGGAAACGGCTTTTTGTATTTCAGGGTTCTGCCTTGATAGGTGCTGCTGCCATTATGGATTTCCGTGTATTTTTTTTAATACTGGCCGAAGCATGAGTAGCTCAGGAACCCGGTGAAGGGAGCCTGCTTTAGCAGGGGGTTGGGCTGGGTGATCTCCAGAGCTCCCTTCCAAGCCCTGCAATTCTGTGATTCTCCCATTACGTGCGACTCCTGGAAGGATAAATGTCCTAATAATGTTCTTCGTTAGCGGTAATACAGAAGCATCTCCCTTCCTGCAAAGGGAGTTCCAATGGGTTTTGCATCCAGGTACCTCCCTTCACCATTTTCCATTTGGAAGGTTAAGGAGAAATACACGTATTTACAATAGCAGATTTTATGAATTGGAATCTCTCTTTTTACAGCCGTTGTGGTGGATTGGTGCATTTGCTTCCTGTTCAGCCGAAAGGTTGCCTGCCCTTTTGGAAGGCCATAATTAAAGATCTCCTCCTGCTGCTTGTGGGGATGCTGGATGCTTCTGTTTCATTTACATTCAGGGGCTTCGCTGTGGCAAATGAAATGTTACCAGGGGCTGCAACGTGGTGATAGCTGGCTCAGCAGCCACAGCGAGCTAAGATCAGCCCGTCAGCGCTGATTGCATGCAGTCTCTTCAATAAATAAGTATGTTTTGGTTAAGAAATCCCTAACGAGTTCATTGCTGTGCAGGCTTTGCAGCCCTGAGGTGCGATCGTGTGGCCAGTGGTGATATCTTGCCACGTAAGACCCGGGATTGATTCGAGATGCTGTTTGAAACTGAGGTTGCTGTGGATGCAGTCAGGTTTTTGCTGCTGTCCTCAGCCATATTGTGGTAGCTCTGCGCCGTGTGCCTGAGGTGTGGACTGCAGTGATTCTTCCCGGTAGTGCTGCTCGCAGCCAGCTGCGGATTCTCTCAATGCGAAGATGCTGATAGGTTTCTAAAGGCCTTGCTCCCCAATTTCCAAAGCCTTTCCATCTCCCGTGCCTGCCTCTTCCACCCCCCCCCTGCCCTTGGTGCTTTCATGGTGCCGGCTCCTCGAGCGCTCGGTGCCGTGGCGAAAAGCTGACACCCTGCAGCAGCTCCGTGCTCATCGCCGCCGCTGCGTGCCGGCACCACGACAGAAGGTCACAGGCAGCTCCTTCCAGGATTTACTGCAAGTCATTGCCTCTCCATGGCAGTGGTCTCGCCGCATCGGCGAAGCCTCAGCTCCTGCAGCGTGTTGTGTGGATTCATCACGAGCCTGCAGCATAATCCGTGTCCAGCTCGGAGAAGCTTCTCTCTCTTTCTCAGTCTCATTTTTTTTTTTTTTTTTTCCCCAACTTGTAGTGCAAGGATGCAGCCTTGGGTAGCTAGCGAGAAAGCAGCTTCACCAGCACTTGCCTTAATTGAATTACTTTTCTCAATGATGAGAGATTATAGAGTTTAGTAGTTTTAAATATGCTAATCTTTACTGAAAAGGCAGAGAGCTCGGTGCTGGGGGATTAGATGGAGCTATTGTATAAAAAAAGAGAAATGGTATGCTTCCTGCTGCCTTTGATCTTGTTTTATCAGGTGGCTTTCCTCAGTCCTGATGCCTCGAGTTGAAGGAATTCAGATTTCTGGGTCACATCAGTCAGTGCATACGTCACCTGTGCTAGGGTGGCTCACAGTAAACGTGGCATATGATGAAACAGAACGTCTTCAGTTTGGTCTGGCGTGTGGACACGTCTGCTTGTGTCCATTTTTGAGTGTGTAGAACAAAGTGCTGGGGCAGTCACAGAAATATTCTTCTGTCTCATGGGTTTATGGCACGGCTTTTATCGGCAAGCAAGTCTGAAGGGCACTGATACGTACGGAAAGCGAAACGAGTCCCTGTTGTCTCTTAATGCGTTGCGTAAGATCTTTATATAAAAAAAAAAAAAAAGTAAAAACTAGAACCAATTGGCTCCTGATAAAAATCACTAAGGTTTTAATGCCGAAGATGCTGCTAAGTGCAATATAATAACTAGTAGGCTGTAACAGTTTGGAAAGCACTAATGACCTGTGCTGCTGCGTGGTGATGCTGGGACAGACGCTGCTGGACGTGATGTCACAAGATTGTGGAACCACCAAGGTTGGAAAAGGCTTCCAAGATCTTGTGGTCCAACTGTCCACCCCCTCCCATGGGGGGTGGTTTGTGAGCGAGGGACTGGCACTGGCCTCTGTAAGCTGCCATCCCTCTGCAGCTTCAAATCCTCTTCTTTTGAAGGAGCACTCTGCTTTGCAAGCTCCCAGGAGCTATTATCTTATCCATTCTGCTCCTGTTGATTTTTGGGTGCCTTGGTTTTCTTGTGGCAGTTTCTTCAGGTGCTTGGTTTTCTGTTGGCGCTGGATGCGTTTCTCAACAAGTCACCAAAACTCATTTTGTTGGGTACCTCTGGAGGGCTGAGTGTCGTCCTCGTCCTTCCCCTTCACCTGTGAAATATCCCCTCCACCAGTGTCTGCAAGAAGCACGGCAGGCGTGGGGAACAGGCCTGGAATTCCCTGCAGTGCCCATTCTCGTGGTGCCTTCTGGTTCCTGTCTATCTGTGGAAGCCTCTGGAGGAGCTGGGTTTTTCTTCCAAGGAAGAACAGCTGCATGTTGGCGCTTTGGTATGTTTTTCTATCTGTATCTGAGAAACAGCGAGCCTGCAAGCTTGGATCTCCTTATCTCCTCCATATAAAATAATGGGTTTTTATCTGCAGCGGATGATTTGGTGAAGCCTGGCACTAGATCCGGGTTCTGTGAGGCTGAAGATGTAAGTGATGCTGACAGAGGAGCAAAGCGGGACGACCTCAGCTGAGGCCAGCTGCCCTGAGCAGATCTACCCATCGGAAAGTGCCAGTGCTTGCTGCTCTCGCTCACTCTTAGACTTCACCAGTCTGTAAAAATCCCAACTTTTGCAGTCGCTCTGTGAAGAAGTAGCCAACTTCCTCGTTAGCACGGGATTAGCTCAGTTGTGCAGAGGCATTTGTTACATCACTTTAGTGCAAGTGCCTGTTGCGTGTGCTGCTGATTTAGCAAGACAAAGCATCAACCAGCCAAAGCAAGCAGACTCTCAGTGGTTTGAAACATGGCTCGGAAGAAATCAAATTGTGCTGCCTTGACGTGAATGCCGTAAGACTTTTCCATGACAGCCTCCTAAACTCTCCTGTTGAGTCCTGCAGCCTGTGAGACATAGCACCTTGTGGCAGACAGATGTTTCTGAGAGGCTGTAGGAGCTCTCATGCATCCCTTCTGGGATGGAGCAGGGTGGAAAATAACTGAAGTCACTGCTACTGATGCAATCAAAGTGATTATAAGCGTGATGCGTTGGTGTCAATTATTGGTGGAAGCAGTCTAAACGAAGAAGTGTCTCAGTAAAGGAGCAGCAGTCGAAGTAAGGTCAGGTGATGAAAGTAGCATTTCGTGGGTCTGTTTTCTTGGTTTCTTTACTGAGGTTACACAAAGTTGGAAAGCTAAATGATGGGTGTGTGGACCTGTTTGGAGCCCTGGAGCCCCATCCTTGCTGGGGCTGCCTCCTGTTGGTTCTGTTTGACAGAGCCCTGTTCTCAAGCGAGGAAGGAAACCCTTATTCAGCTGGAGAGCTCAACTGCAGTATTAGTTTAACTTGACTGTATAGAACGAGGGCGTAACTTTCCTTTTTTGTTCCCAGTTAGTGTGCTCGTTCTGCTGGACTGCTGCTACGCCACAGAGAGTCAGAGCTGTGAGATGTCAGTGCGTGGCTGCCCGCTCTGCTGCATGCTTTGAGAAGGCCTCTCCAACCCCTGGCGTGCTTGGTGGGATGCTGTCTGCTTTAGTTACTTAATGGCCCCAGGTTTGAGTTTCAAAGCATTTTTACAAAGCCAAAGGCAAAATCCTGAAGGGTTAACGGTGATGAGAACCAGTTGAAATGGAGATGTGCTCAGTAGTCCTTCTTTTAGGGCATTTTGGGCCATGCTGGAAGTTCTTCTGTTAGTCCCATCGTGAAGACCAGTGGCAATGCCACTGCTGTGCAGCCACCAAATCCAGTGGGTGTCTTTGGAAGTGTTTCCTGCGTAGCTCTGGCTCCTTTCTGGAGTGAAGTACAGGTGGAGGCTGATGCACACGTTCCTTTATTCTGTGCCCATTGTAGTCGCTTCCATTTTATTACAGAGAGTTGGGGCATACTGGAAGCGTTTCCGTGACTTGACTAGATGCCAGTATCCCTGGAGATGCCACTCAGCTATTCTGGGATTTGCAGGCTCGTAGTGTTCTCTCATCTAGACATGTGTAGGTGTCATCAACACACAGCATTAAGGTTTTGCTTTAAATCTGAACCATATTTGCCCAGAACTGAAAGGCTTTGGAAGAAATACCGGAGCAGCTGTGCTGAGCAGTTAGCTACTTTGTCTTCAGACATGGCCAGAACTGGCTGCATCAGGGTAGACCTGCAGGGAAACCTGCTAAGGGTGAAACGTTCTTAACTACCTCTTGTTCTGTCTTACATCTCCAATTGTCACTCCTTGAGCCTTTGTACTGGGAATGTTTGTGACTGTATCTGTGAATACCTTTTGTCCTGCTAAGTGATGTTATTCAGCAATTCGCTTCTGGGTGAGCAGTCAGCAATTGCTGCAGCAAACAAACCCCACTCCACCATTCCTGTAATTAATGCAGAGGTCCATTTATTCCATTTCTCTAAACGCTTCCTGTTACGCTTCCTGTACTTGCCTCTCTCTAGGTTTGAGTTACAGCCAATTCATTTTCTTAATGCTCTTGATATGTGCAGCGCAAAGGGAAGGGAAATTAAATCTAGGATAGATGGGTAGAGAGAAGGAAAGGGGCCTGAGAAGGGTGAAGTTTTGCTGGCATGGCTCCAAGCAGCGTCTGGTGCAGGACTGACAATGTTCCTGTGGGTTGTGTCTCTGCCAAGGGCACCGAGTAGCTGCTGCTGGATTAAGGGGAGTGATTTTGTGTAATGGGCCAAGAGTTGGGCCCTGCAGAGACCCTGGAGCTTTCTGCACAGAAGTGGGCAGGCAGCGTTGCATTAACTTCCCTGCTGAAGCTTCCTTGCAGCTTGTAGGGCCGGGCACTTCGTTTGTTTTAATGAAGGGATTGTCTTCTCTGGGAGTAGAAAATATGCACTGATGACCGAGCCAGTCCTCTTCTGCCAGCAGTGGCCGTGAGAAACCCTGCTTGTTGGGGGTGGGAGGATTTCTGTTTAGAGCCTGACGGTGGAATGTGAACTGGATGGGTGATGGAATCATCCAGGAGATGTCTGAGGTGGTAGAGGAAATGGAGAGAGCAAAATCCATTGGAAGTGCTGCAAGCAGAAGTGGAGTGTGCACGCAGGGCTCGATGCATGTCGGTGAGAGCAGCGCGAGCTCAGAGCCAGGAGAGAGGGCGTTCGATTAGAAACGCAGGTAAGTGGAGAATGCTTTCTTTTGTAATAGCAGCTGGAGCTGCAGGTAATGTTTCCTGATGGATGCAGGTGGCATTGTGAAGGGCTTCTCTTTCATGTGTAAGAGAATTAATTGGCAGCGGAATACTGTGCTGCTTTATCTTCTCTTTCAAAGGAAGTTCTGACCTCTTGTCTTCGCGAGGCAGGAGTAGGCAGGTCCTTCTGCTAGAGGTGCACCCTCTTTCATTTTCATCGCTTATATTACCTAATAGTTTGGTTTTAAATTGGTGCATTTGCTCCTGAAGCAGTTGTTGAGCATTGCGTCCTTGGCTCGCTCAAAATGGCTGAAAATCTCTTCACGTCTGCATCAAGGCTGGAGTGGCTGGAGTGAAGCGGAGCTTCTCGTGCCTGCTTGGGTAAAGCTGGAGGAGAAGCTCTCAGCGTGGCAGGTGAGCGCAGCAAGAGGCTCAGCTTAAAATGGCTGAGGAAGGTTTGAGTTTGGCACGTCACCTGGAGGAAATCCCGAGGCGTTTTGCCTTTCCTGCTGCCCTCAGAACGCCTTACAGCAAAGCCTTGGCCTGCTGGGTCTCTTCCAGCCCCGTTTCCAGCCCCACTCAAGTTTTCATCATGCCTTCTCAGCTTCCCCTTTCGTATCAGTCCTTTATGTATTCAATTCATAATTATGTTTCTGTTCTTTCTGTTCTCCCAACTTATTTTTTTCTCTCTGATTTATCTTTTTTTGGGGAGGGACAGAGGGCTGAGTAGTCATTGGAGTGGCTTTTATCCATGCAGTTAACTCAGTGACCATAGTACTTTTCCACTTCAGTTTTAGCTGCCTTTACACCTCCATGTGATTTGGAGGAGGAGATAAGGGATTTCCCTGCAGCTGCCACCAGGCAGGTGGGAAGGCTGCGTCCCATCACTTTTACCCCTTTATTTGGATGCTGTAGCATAATATCAGCCCTGAAAAAAGCTTTCCTCACTGAAAGTATCCCAATGTCGTAATCGTCCGCTGGTTTGCACTTAAAAATTGTGTTCCCCTTTCTCCATTCAAGAGTGGTTCCATCTGTCTATTTATGTCTGCAGGCTGCTTGAAGTGTTGAAGCAAGTAATTTACTGCTAATACAGTAGTGGCCTTAGGAATTCTACGGTCTTACTTAACGTTACACAAAGGATTTTTCTCGTGTGAAATACGGCCTGCTTTTCCAGCAGCTCAGTAAACTGCAGAACGTGTGGTAAATCTGGGAGGAGCCTTCTGCTAATTACTGCCACGTTCCCTCCAGCAAGCCCTGACCGCTAGGGAAGAATTTCCCTATGGAATTGTGTGGCTGATATTTTAAATGGTTGTCGCAGATGGTGCAGGACTTCCACAGCTTAAGGTGGGTCAAGGATTGGAGAGCTGTCTTTGAATGCTTGGTTTCAGGTTCAGTCAACGTTCCTCATTTCCAGCGTGCCGTGAGCCAGAGCCATGTGTGCTGGGAGATGAGGGAGCTGCCTTCCCTTGGCTGTGGGTGGCTCTGCAGGCTCGATCCCAGCAGGAGCAAATCTTTCCAGCTTCACCTTTTGGAAAGTGGGGCAGGGGAAGAAATGCCCTGCATGAAGAGTTTTCGAGGAATTCTGGAGCAGCTCTGTGTTCTCTCACTGATCTGATGCTTCCCAAACACTCGCCTGGAATACCTGACTGGAGAATCTGCTTTTACGTTGGATTTCCAAGCTGCTTTGTTCTCAGTAGATGATTCCCCACTGCCACCATAGAGTTACTCAAGTTGGAAAAGACCTTGAAGATCATCAAGTCCAGCCACAACCCAGCCATACTACCCTAACAACCCACTGCTAAATCATGTCCCCAAGCACCACACCAAACGGTTTTCAAACACATTCAGGGATGGTGACTCCACCACCTCCCTGGGAGCCTGTTCCAGTGCTTAACAACCCTTTCTGTAAAGAAGTTCCTCCTGATACCCAACCTGAACCTCCCCTGGTGCAACTTGAGGCCATTTCCCCTTGTCCCATCTGCCACAAAGTGGAAAGTGATGACAAACACTTGTCATGTAGTCCTTGCTGGTTTGGTGGCATCTCTTTGATGCATGTTGATGGCAAACAAATGTGACCTATGTTTTCGACAGTATTTCTTTGAGACTCTTGGAGATCCTTGTGGGCTGCTTGAAGCTGGAGTTGTGCATGTGACAGCCTGCAGCCCAACATCATCCTGTGTGGGTTAGACTGGAAGTTTCTAGAGTTAGAAACGAGTATTTTCCCTGTATTTTGGGGAGCAAAGATTGGTTTTACAGGGACTTAACTAGTTTCTGTCTTTTGTATGAAGGAATTGAGCGTTATTGTTCGAAAAATACTGCAGGAGGAGAATATTTCTCTTCTCCAAAGAGCAGTTGGGCACTGGCACAGGTGCCCAGGGAGTGGGGTGGGGGGGTCAAATCCCTGGGGTTGTTCCAGGGCCATGGGGATGTGGCACTGAGGGACATGGGCAGTGGGCACGGTGGGGTGGGTTGGGATCGTGCTTGGGGATCTTGGAGGGCTTTTCCAAACCTGAATGGTTGAAAGCTTTGGGACCAGAGCTGGGAAAGAGAAACAGTTAGTGTGGCTTCTCAAGCTGTGCTGCTCTGGAGTTTGGTTTCTCTTGCTAAAAAAATGGTTTTGGTGCTGAAAAGCAGGGTCCTGTGCAGCTCTTGTCCGGCCCGTTGGTAAACGTGCTGTAATCCGTTTTGGTGTCCTCTCTTTTTTTCCCCCTGTGTTGCTGTGGAATTGCGTCATGCAGGCTCACCGCAGCGTATTGTTGTGCAGAGGGCAGTGTACATCCCCAGCTATTTTTGCACCGGTCCCCAGGTGTTCTCCACATCCATCCTTGTCAGCTTGGATCAGCAAACGCCGCCCGGATCCGCGCTGTGCTTTGTGGCGAGCTGTGCTTAATGAAAGCGCACAGAATGTTCTCTGCCTTTTTTTCCCTTACGAGCTGCCTCCTTATGAAGCCAGACCGCGTTGACCTTAAACCAGGATCGCTTTAGGACTTTGCCCGAGCTTTGTTCTGCAGAAATACTCACCTGCGTCTCTCTGAAGGATGAGTCTGAAAGAAGAGCGCTTGCGGAAGCTGTTCTGCTGCTGTCGTTTGGGAAGAGCAAAGGTCAGGTCTTAGCTCCTCCGGAGTTGCCCAAGAGCTGTGGGTTCTGGGGATGAGATGGAGCCGCTGAACAGGAAGCGATGGGAGCTCGTTCTCGTATCTTTTCTCCTTCCTACCTTCAGATAAAGGTTGCTGCAGTGAGAGGGCAGAATTTTCTTTGGGTTGACGTAGGGTAGATGGTCACGAGAGGAGGGAGCCGCAGGAGGAACTGTTTGCTTGTTTTCCAGGTGGGCAGTGGCACTTTAATTAGGTGAAGAGTGGAGGGGTGAGAAGTCAGCAGTAAGTAATCTCTAGCGTGTTAATAGGTCACCTGAAATTTCTCCCATCCGTAGCTCCATAGCACAGAAAGGCTTTCTGGTTTGTGATACCTCTTTTTCAAGGGCAAACATATTTAGGAAGGTGGTGATAATTTCTCTTGAGCGTTCCTTTCAGCATGGGGCACGGGGAGGTGGCAGCTGCATTCCCTTAGCTGGGTAATATAGCATGTGCTGGTTTAGCTTGCATTGGAGTAGTTGCTGAGTGCTAAAAAGAATAGAAACAATGCGTTTCACTCCAGAAACAGGTAACTCAGGTGGCTGCCCGTTTCATCTCCTCCTTTATGCAGCCTGAGGATATTGCCATCCTAGTGTTACCCTCAGTAGCTATGGAAAGCCTTGCATGCTGCACACTGGGATGTGGTTAGGGGGAAACAGGACAAGGGTGGAAATAGTTGTCCGTGTACTCGTTCAGGAGGGAAACTGGAAGCTAAACATTTGAAGTGGGCTCAGACTGCGTGCTTTGTAGCTGTGATTTCTCTGTCAGACTTCCTGTTGACACGAATAGCTTCTGGCAGGAAGGATGGTGGTGTCCATCCGGGTTTGCCCACCTTGGAGCTGGGCTGAAGGAGCTCTCTGCGTGCACCACCAGGCCTGGAAAGCAAAGGATTTTACTAGGAAGGGATCCGGCTGTGCTCGGGCATTGTAGAAATACGGTGTCAGGGAACTGTGCTCCTGAAGAACCAAAATGAAACTCGATGGGCTGATAGAATCATAGAGTGGCTTGGGTTGGAAGGAACCTCAAGGATCATCAAGTTCCAACCTCGTGCTGCAGGCAGGGCCGCCAACCTCCACCTCTAATACTGGACCAGGCTGCCCAGGGCCCCATCCAACCTGGCCTTGAGCACCTCCAGGGATGGGGCATCCACGGCCTCTCTGGGCAGCCTGTTCCAGCACCTCACAGCTCTCTTGGTAAAGAACTTCCCCCTGATATCCAACCTAAGTCTTCCATCCTTCAACTTAAAACCACTTCCCCTTGTCCTGCTGCTATCTACCCTTTCGAAGAGTTGTCTGCCCTCCTGTTTGTAGGCTTCCCTTTAGGTACTGGAAGGCTGCAGTGAGGTCTCCCCACAGCCTTCTCTTCTCCAAAAGCAAGAGTAGATAATGCTCCAATGTAATGACAGATGTAGCGGTGACAGATGTCCTAAGGCTGTGTTTGTAGTGACCTGCAGAGAGCAGGGTTTAATTAGGAATGCATCATATGGAGGAAAAGGAGCTGAACCAGGCTGCTAGTCATCAAATATTACAGGAAAGGAAATTCAGGTTGAAGATGCACGTTTAGCTGCCTTTGTTGGCAGAAGTATAACTTCTTCCTTGTGTTTCCCCAACAGGGCAGGGAGACACAGCTGGGCTGTTCTTGGGAGATTCCAGCTACCCCTGTCACAGCAGTGAATCTGGCTCTTGAGAGAGGAAATGATGGGAACAGAGTAATGTTTTAATGCAAAGTTAGGAGTTGGTTGTGTTGCTCTAGAGCCTTTTTTTGGATGTTAGAGGGTGGAGATGCGTTCACCCTGAGGGTCACCATGTGGCAGCGAGGTGTGGGGAATAGGGCAGCTGTGGGTTGGAGCCAGGATGGAGCTTATTGGGGCTCCAAAGAAAGATGTGCAAAATGCAGAGGAACTTCTGGATACTGCAACACCTAAGCTGGTGATTTAGGGAGTGCTTTTGTTTGGCTTCTGTGTATCAAGTGATATGTATAATGTATGAAGCAATACCATAGCGTAAAAAGCGAATCTGCAATGCATTGAATTCTTCCAGCTATTCAAGAGTAAACGATGAGAACCCTTTCAGTAACACTTTACGGAAATTAATAATTCAGGTAGTTCTTTTAGCTGACAAAGATAATATTCTCCACGTCTGTACTGTGCTCCTCGATTACAGGCTTCACTGAGATGCTCTCCAGTTGGCTCTGAGAGAGGGAGGCCGGAATCTTTGGTGACTGTACTATGGATATTTTGATTAGGGAAGAGGAGAGTATTGGTTTTGTCTCACAGGGACCTTGGAACGCTTCAAGGAAGGGCAATGAGGGCTGGATGGGATTGAAGCGGAGAAGTTCCTCTGTGTTTTACTAAAAAATGAAAATCGGATCCTGCTCTGACTAGATTTGGAGCAGTGGAATGCAACGTTGATGCCTCCTATCCTTGGAGACATTCAAGGCCAGGCTGGACGTGGCTCTGGGCAGCCTGGGCTGGTGGTTGGCGACCCTGCACGCAGCAGGGGGGTTGAAACCAGATGATCATTATGGTCCTTTTCAACTCAGGCCATTCTATGATTGATAATTTTAAGTATGTAGGTGTTCCCACAGCAATATAGAAATGTTTTCCAGACTTGGCATTCCTCAAGGTGCGTTGGGCAGCTCTAAGCAGTGAGGATGGGGCTTAATAGGAGCGCTGGCTGGTGTCCTGGTAAGATCAGGGTCCATTTACGCTCTGTATTTCAGGGCAAAGCGCAGCAAAACTCTTAAGATCTCGTGGTCTAACCTTGTACTCTTCTCTACCAGAGCTTTCCTGACTGCCATTGTGACACAGCTGGTTGCAAGATTAAAATAGCCTTCATGTAAAGCTGCTCCAGAACCGCCCCTTCATCTTCACTAAAGTGGATGCCAGTGCTACAGTGGGAGCTGTGGGCGACCAGCTTGGACCAGCTCGTGTCCATGTGGGTGAATTTCATCCCTCCCCACCTGCAGCTGTAGTGGGGTAGCGTTACGGTGCTGATGTAGATGTTAGGAGGAGGATATTCCCCATCAAACCTATGCTGTTGTAAGCCACAAACCAATTCCTTGAAGTATGCCTGTCCTCCCCGTTGGCATTCTCTAATCTCCTGTCTTGGTAGAGATGTGTTGTCCTTAAACATGCAAAATTCAGACTCTTATTTCTTGATGAATTGTCCTAGCTCTCCCTCTGTAAATAAAACGTATTCCGACAAGTGTGAGCCTTCCATTTGACATTAGTGAGGTCCTACCTAACCACGGAGTCTTTTGGAGTGAGCAAAGCGAATGAGTAGTGTGTTGTTAGCTTACAGGACCCTTGGGTTCCGTTTAGTTTGGTTAGAGCCTTTCCCTGCCCGTTACTGGTTTGTGCTAATTTGATTCTCATCTTTATCAGTTCTGTTCTGTGTTAAGGTGGCAGAATGCTTTAGGTTCAAGCTGTGAAGGGGATGCTGAGGGGCATTGCACAGTCTACAAGTACATGGCTGATTGAGCCAAATGTAAGGCAGGCAGTGGCTCTCTTCTCCTGTCATGTAAGACCTATAGATAGGACAGTGCACTCATAGAATCTAATTTTTTCCTGTTTATCAATACTTCCAGAAGAAGAATTGCCTTTTGCTGTCCTGGACAAGGCCTTGCCATGGGTCACGCACTTCCTTTAACAGGACAGTCCTCTGTTCCTATCTTGCTTGAGATCACAGGAGCTGTTCTGAATGGAAGTCAGATCATCCAGATTCCTCACTTCCACTTTGTCTTGAGCGTGGGATACCAATTACAATGTGAATCCAGTGCTATCCCGAGTCCCATCTCGATGCTGCGGAGCTGTCCAGGAGCGTGCGCTGGGTGTCTCCTGGAGGCTGCCGTGGAAACCTTGCTTCCATTGAGTTCTTCAGGTTTTTATTCGTTGCCTTCAATTTCCTAATGTATTTGCCACTTCTGAGTAGTGTCTGTCTAGGTGTTCTGTAGATGAAAACACCTCTCAATTAAGCAGTGTGGAGATGTTTTTAATTAGAGGCATTTTGCTTGTCCTGTTAGCAGTATTCAGTGAACGCTTCCTGTGGGAGTCCCCTTGGACGGGTTACTCAAAATCTGGGAATGTGGTGATTCAGGTGCTGCATAACTACAGGAGCTGCTTGGTCTGGAGAATTCTGGAGGTGAAAATATTACTTCTGTTCATAAAGAATAAACTGCTTAGCCTAGCAATGCATGGACAGTGCCTTAAGGGCTTTGATGAAGGTTCATGAAACAGCACAAAGGTCCCATGGCCCTTTTTCTCCTCCAGATGAACTGTTCTCATGAAGTCGGTATAGATCAGCAGCAATCCCAAAGCTAGACCTCTGCGTTAGTAGAGCCTAATAAAGGAACTTACTTTTCCTCTTTAGGAAGATATTATTGCCCCTCCTCTGGGGCTGCTCTGGAACCAGGGTGTGAGACCTCTCCTTGTGTCAGCAGCTCTGCGGACCAGCAGTGATTGGCCTCCTGAGCAGTAAGCTTCCAGGTGGGAAGCGTGGCAGTTCGGGCTACAGCCCCTGAATGGCTTGGATTGGAAGGGACCACGGTGGTCATCTTGTTCCCACCTCCCTGCCACAGACAGGGATGCCAACCACTACATGAGGCACCACATCATGTTTTCTGGAGTCCCATCCAAGCTGGCCTTGGGCACCTCCAAGGGCGGAGGGAGAGCAAGGTGGAAGTTCAGAACTTGGCCATTGCAGGTAAAGTGACAGGACGTGGGGTGCTGGAAGGATCCTTGCTGTGATGACATGACCAGCTCCCGAACTGAGGCTTGTTACTTCACCTGAGAGTTGCAGGGCAGCCACTGGTGATAGAATTCAGTGTCATACTTCGTTCAGGTGAAAGCTGGAGACGTCACAAAGACTCAAGGTGACTTTTTTCAAAAGTGCATTCAGCTTTGAGCGTGGGGATGGGCATAGCAGCCTTCAAAAAAAAAACAACTGTCGCAGTTCTCGATGCATTCTTGCCATGGTAATGTAATGGAGGGCATTCAGTTTCCTCCTAGTGTACCAGCAGTAATGACTTGTCTGTGGAATCCATGTGCCACTCTAACAGGATTCTGTGTGTGGAACCCGTTACACCGAGAGCTTCGCTTCCATCACGAACAGTGGCAGCTCCGTCATGGGAGAAGCTGCTGTCTTGCTTCAGTACTTCTAAGAGCTAGAGTGAAGATATTTTGCTTTGCAGTGAGTGTTGTACTTCATCCTGATTTCTCTGCTCAGTTTTGGCTTTCTGCATTGCATTAACTGACATTGAATTACAGCTTCGCTCCTGGTTAAGCATGTTGGTTACGTGGCAGCAGCTGAACATGTGCTCCCTAAAAACCCACAGTAATGTTGAAGCAGCTGGACAGCATTCATTGGCTTTGACTGTCAGTAAACGTAGGTTAAGGAAACTTCTTGGGGGCAGCGGGGTGACTGCAAAGCATCGGAGTTAAAATGGTTTTACTGTTGAATGAGATAACTTGCAGCTCTCCAGATCCTTCACTCCCTTTTCTCCTTGTGTGTCGATTTCTGCCTATGTTTTTTTGCTGTCTGGAGCAGATGTGATTCCTTTTAAACCTGGTGAGCACAGCTTTTCATGCACACTGGTGTAACCCAGGTAATAATTACAGCTGGTGGTACTCTTACTCTTGGGTCACATTCCCCAAAGCACCAACACCTAGAGAATGTTGGTCAGTCTGTGTTTAGGCCAGAGCAGATTTCACCATTTGGTTCCTGCTGGAAAACAGTAGGAATAGGGCTTGGTCTGTGGCATTCTGAGTAGAGGAGCGGGCTGCACACAGGTCATGAGATGAGTCAAGGAGCATTTCCACTGATGTCATTTCTAGTGCGTGTATTCCTATTGCCATTGCTAATAGTGAAGTCTCAGGGGAAAATGAGCGATGCAGGGAAAAGCTCGGGAGCTGTGGAAGTGCTGAAGTACTCTGCATAGGGAAGAGGGATCTCCCTCATTACTGTATTGTGTTCCTCACACAATGAGATCGATTTCTTACGGTGCCAGAGAAGTTGCTCTGTGGTGTCTTACTGCAGGGATAATGAAATGGGTCAATTTGCAAGGGAATGTCACTGGGATTCTGGAGAATCCAGGAGCGCGTTTCCCGTATCAGATGTCGTATTAGCCTCTTAATTTTAGCTTATCCTATTTAAGCACAGTTATTTTTTTGAAATCACTGAGGATTTATACACAGATTCCTGTGTACACTGCCAGTGGACATGGTTTGTTTTGGAAACAAATACTTTAATAAGGTGTTTAAGCCAGAAGTGCACGATTATCTTTGGGTTTTCTGCCTCCTGTTCTCAAAATGTTTCAGTGGCAATGAGTGTCTTATAAAATTGGTTGTGTCTGGACATCTGCTTGCAGAGCATGTCTTCTCTTGCTGCTTTCCCACTGCTCCTTAGGAAATATGAAGACATATAAGAGCACACGTCGTCTTTTTGCTTGTGTTCACCTGAAGCTGGCTGATTCTGGAGCAGCGGATTGAAGTTGGAAGGAAATATTTATTTTCACTCTTCACGTGCTCGTTCCAAAACCAATTGTAACTACGGAAGAGGGGAGGGATCGTGTTGGCAAGTAGAAAGCACGCAGAGCGTTTCTGTGAAGCAGGGAGTGCTGCTCTTCTAGCAGTCCTTGCGTGAACCTGGTGGCCAGGTGATGGGGAGGAGCCCCTGCCTCCTTCCAGCTGAGGGAACTGGGCTTGTTCAGCTTGGAGAAGAGAAGGCTCCGGGGAGACCTCATTGTGGCCTTGCAGTACTTGATGGGAGCGTATAAACAGGAGGGAGAACATGGGTGCATAGCAGTAGGACAAGGGGGAATGGTTTTAAACTGAGACAGGGGAGGTTTAGGTTGGATATTAGGAGGAGGTTTTTCACTCTGAGGGTGGTGAGGCACTGGAACAGGTTGCCCAAGGAGGTTGTGGATGCCCCGTCCCTGCAGGCATTCAAGGCCAGGCTGGACGTGGCTCTGGGCAGCCTGGGCTGGTGGTTGGCGACCCTGCACTCAGCAGGGGGTTGAAACCAGATGATCTTTGAGGTCCTGTTCAGCCCAGGCCGTTCTAGGATTCCCTTCCTGCAGGGGGACGCTGCTTCCCAGAGCTGCTCCTCAAGGAGCTGATCAGCCCTTCCCATGGAGCATCTGCCTGATGTGCCTTAATTACTCTTGGTCTGCGGATGGAGCGTTTGACATCTTCCGAGTATTTGAAAGCAGATAATTAGGTATTTAAAACACCGGGATGTAAAAATTGGATCTTAGGATTAATTACTGAAGGTCTCCTTGCGGGTTTTTGCTCGGTGCTGCGCTTGTTTTTAATAAGGTGTCTGGATGATAGAGCCTGCATAGAAAAATACGCTTCACAAAGTGGATTTATGGCCACAGCCTGTAGCTGCCAATGTATATAATGCGAATATTAAGCTCCCTCCTGCGTGACAATTAAAAAAAAAAAACCTTAAATATTGGTCTTTTAAACTTGATGGCTTCCAGTTTGTGTGTAAATGCAACCTGATCCTGAAAGCCATTGGAATAGAAATCACGACCGCTAATAAATAAGCACGCCGTTAAAAGGAAAGGCAGAGGAACAGCCCAGCATCCCCTGGATGCTCTCCTATGGCTTCTGCTCAGCAGGCAGCGATGAGGGTGGGAGCTCTGCAGTGTTCAGTGTGGGTTGCACTGCTCAGGAGTGAGCTGGGTGCTTCAGCATGAAGCCCTTTTAGGAAAGGTCTGACCCAAGGGCGAACGTTTTTGGGCAGGATGAAGCTTACGGACGCTTGGAGTTTGTACCAGTGGGTTTTTTTTGCGTTGTAAAAAGGCACATGAATGGGAGCTGAAGGTCTAATTGAAATTTTATGTAACGATGATGCGTAAAAGTAGAAATAAAGCAAGTAGAAATTGTGCGTAAGCTGGGATACGAGCATGAGCCGGGTTGTTTTCTTTGCTTGTGCTCAGGGCAGCTTGTGAAATGTGAATGTAATTGCATTTCTGCCTGGGCTGGAGGCATGAGGGTGAGCTGTCTGTAAAAGCACTTAATTTGTCTGAATTTACCCAAATGTGCTCTCAGCACATTGAATAAACTGCAACAAACTGAAGTAAATGGAGATGTTCTGAAACTTCAGCCCAGATGCCGCAATCCGCGGTGATCAGCGTGCTGTGCTATCTTCAGGAGTGGAGACTACACGAGGTCTAAGCAGCCTTTTTATTTTTGAGCTGTGTAAATCTTCATCCTCGGGCTCGGGGAAGGCATTTCAGCTCAGCTGTGACTGGAGTGAGGAAGACACGTTCTGCCTCCTTTATTTCCCTTGATTCTCAATGATGTAGCTGTGCAGGATCTACTGCTGCTTACCTGCTGAACAAATCCCTTCTTGGAGCTCTTTTCCAAGCTGAATGATTGCACGATCTTGGCACGCCTCGCTGCAGGGAAAACTTGGAGGAAGACATGTGCTCCTATGGACTTCCCTCTCTGCAGCTGGATCTACTTTCTTCCTTAACTTTGTCATCCAGGCTCGGCCAGAGGATTCTTGGGATGGGCTTCCCAGCATTTCCACCTGTTCCTGGTGTCGTGGGCATGCTGCTTTGTGTTGGCAATACCCGTGCTGAGGCTGGAAGAGCTTTGCTAGCGAGGCATTTCACGAACAGTTGAAGTCTCTTGGAGAGTATTTTAAGCCTAATTGGAAACCTGTTTTAGTAGTCTTTAACTATGTAAGACAAGAAGGAAAGTTGATTCTTCAGGCTGCGGTGAAAAATATCCACAAGAGACTCTAGATGTTTTTTTCCTTCCTGGATAATGATAAAGAGACTACACAGCAGTCTTTGAAATGCAAAGGTGACCTGTGAGTACCTCTAGGCTTTACTTCTACTTTCCTTCTTTCTTTCTTTCTTCTTTTACTCTCATTATCCTGGATGTCTTGTACAGCAAACGTGAATTATCATCTGTTCTTCTTATTCTCTGGCTGGCTTTAAACCCATCTGTGGGATAACTGTCCATCATGGAGAGGAAGGACAAGAATAGTCACTCTCTGGGATGCTTTTATGGCAGTCATTCAAGTTACTTCATAAAAAAAAAAAGTGGAGGTTTTCCATTGAGAATGCTGACCCTGTGCGTATTTCTGATAATGCTGACCCTTACATGCGCCTTTGTAATACAGGGACAGCTTCTTAAAGTCGTGGTGGCTGTCTGTGAAAGGCAGCGCTGTTCCTTCATCCCAACTAGAAAGTCAGCTATGGCAAACACGTTTCCTGAAGCCATTTCTGATGGCTGCAGCTTCAGGCAAATTGGTGTAACTCAAGCTCTTAGGGAAGGGAACTGTTTGCTCCTGCCTGAGCAGATTTCTCTCCAGCCGCTCTAGCAGAGATCCCTTTTGCATTCCTGTGCTCAGAGGGATCCCAGACGTGCCCAAGTGCTGTGCTCAGTGCAGTGTGGAGCACAGGACGCAGCCCTGAGGCCTCCACGTATCTCCTGGATGTGTTGGCTTTCTGACCCTGAGCTGATGGTTGCGGGCTGTGTCTGTGCACCACTCGAGTGGTTCTTGTTGTCTTATCTTAAATGTGTTCTTCCTCCGCTGTCTATCAGGTCATTTGAATGAAACCACACCGACCGCAGCGGCAGCGATTTGCTTGTGCAGCTCTGTTAACCACACTTCTGCTCTTGCTCGTTCATTTGCACATGGTGAGGTATGCACGTAAACATCTTAGCATTTTTGTTCCAGGCCTACACAAGCTTCTAAGACTTTTTCCCCTGATGAAAGCTCCTAGCTCGACTCGTTTTTCCCTCCACACCAGCTTACAGGGCGTCAGTCATCCAGAAATGGGCAGCGTTCTCCTTCCAAACTCGATCACTTTGGATTGTATTTCAGTTTAGGTCACGGCACCGTTCACATTCCATCCCTTGGAACCTGCCTGCAGGACATGTGGCTCAGGAGCCAGCAGGGTGTTAGGCCCCTTGCTGCTGGGAGACTTCAAGATGTAGATCATAGAATCATAATCATAGAATGGCTTGGGTTGAACAGGACCTCAAAGATCACCGACAAACAATCGATCCCCCCCAGATGTGAGCCAAGACAGCTGTTCTAATAGAAAGCTGGGAGCACTTCATGCTGGGAGCAGCATCGTGTAACTTCCCAGGTGCTTGATGTTGGAGCAGATGAGGAGGTAACCTCTGGGCAGTTCCAGTTTTCTTCTGGTGGCACTGCTTCTGGCTCAGTGCTGTTTTTAGAACCCTTCAACCAGTGAAACTCACGCTGGTTACATTATGTGGTTGATCTGGAACTCCTCTACGGAAACCCAGACGAGTGCCTTCGTTTCCAGAATACACAGCCTGTATTTTTAAATGAGATTTTTTTTTTAGCTAAGCTGTAGAATTGAAAGTTCCACGCTTCTCTTTTTTTTCTTACGCCGTCTTGACAGAGTAATCATGTTTTGCTTTCTGCGATGTTAATAAACGTACAGTTTTTAACTGTAAGTTAAAACTTAGGATGGGTTGGTACTAACAGGCCCTCTGCAAGTCTCCATTTTCCTTCTCACTGATACAGAGCCATAGAATTGATTCAGTTGGAAGGGACCTTTTGTGGCCATCTGGTCCAACTGAACAGGGACACCTACAGCTCCATCAGGTGCTGCTCCGTGCCTCGTCCTTGGGTGTCACTGGGGATGGGGCACCACCACCTCCCTGGGCACCCTGTGCCAGTGCTTCATAGGATCGTTAAGGTTGGAGAAGACCTCTAGATCCCCAGCCCACCTCCACAGTGCCACATCCCCACGGTTCTGGAACACCCCCAGAGATGGTGACCCCAACCCCCCCCCCACCTCTATGGGCAGCCTGTACCGCTGCCTCGCCATTCTTGGAGAAGAGATTTTCCCTAAAATCCAACTTGAAGTTGGCCAGCACAGCTGGAGGCCATCACCTCTCACTCTTCAAATATATGTACACATTTTAATGTGGGAGGTCAGACAGCTGCCCGGGCTCCAGCAGCAGCCTCCTGCAATGGCTGAGCGCAACGAGCACTTAACAATTAGCACATTTCTTATTGAGGAGCTCCTTCACTGCACTTCGGCTTTGGACTTCGGTGTGATAGAAACCCCATGCGTGCCGGGGAGCTGAGTGCAAGCTGAATGGTGTTCTCCAGCAAAAAGCAAGGTAAAACTGCCCCCGGATCATCCCTGCCTGCTGCTGTGCGTGCACAGGGCCGTGCTGCACCGATTCTTCTCACCCTGCAGCAAGGAGCTGGCTCTTGTTTGTTTTCTGGGGTGAACAAACGAGCCGTTGTGGGAAGGTTTCACAGGGTGCAACTTAATTGTTTG
This sequence comes from Numida meleagris, assembly GCF_002078875.1. Classification (NCBI taxonomy): domain Eukaryota; kingdom Metazoa; phylum Chordata; class Aves; order Galliformes; family Numididae; genus Numida; species Numida meleagris. The sequence continues at coordinate 193,717,429 of NC_034409.1, read as the reverse complement.
GGAAGAAAAAAAAAAAATATATATATATAAATAACCCACAGCTGCAGTTGGTAAACGGCGTGGCTGTGAGATGGAAGCAGGGCGCTGACCCACGTGCATTGCGTCGGGGCTGAGACCAAACCAAAGGGAACAAGATTTTTTCATTGTGCCCTTTCATCCGCTTCCCGTTTTGGGAGGAAAAGTAAAGCTAATTAGCAACGAAATAAGGCGAGTTAATGAGGCCGTTTATCACCGTGTCTTTTTTGTCGCCGGGACAAGGCGTGCTGTGTATCCCGGGGGGGAATCGTGCCCACCCGTTAATAATGGGAGCTGCGCTGTTTTATCAGCGATGCCGGTGCTTATTAGGATTGATTTAGGGAAAAAGAATAATGAGTTTAAATCGTTAGGAATGTGGTTCGTCTCCAAAAAACTTGGGTTGGTCCCTGTGACCCCTCCGTGCCTTGAAATACCAAGGGGCTTCGCCCCATGTCGGTGCTGTGCCTGCTGCAGGCCCCTGCCATTGGGTCCCATGGGCCCACGGCACGTCTTGATCAACCAGGCATCTCCCTCAATAAAACCTCACAGCCCGAGCACCAAATAAACTGTAGCTAAAGAAAGCAAGCAGCTGATGTTGCCCGAAAAAAAAAAAAAAGAAATAAATTGATACTAGAAAATGCATTTTTCTGCCTCCTCCTTTCCCCTGCAGCTACTGCCGAACTTTAAGTACAAGTGACAATTCCTTGCTTCTCTCGCTGGTCTTAAAACGCCTAGAGACAGCATCAAATGCATCCATATGGCAGCGCATACTTAGATCAGTGGCACAGCAGATTCTTACCCAGTCATCCTCCAGCCTCTAGCTGTCAGCTGTGACAATCAGGTGGTTTTTTTTTTTTTTGTGTTCTGCAGCGTTCGGATCTCGGTGCGTTGGTTACATAAAGGTAGGATCCTGGGGGAGAATTGTACCCTGCTTGTTGGGGGCAGTTTTTTTGCCCATCCTCTGCCACTGGAGAGCCTTCGTGGGGTTCACCGTTGGCTTAGCATCGCTTCAGAGCGTGTCATGCAATTATTTTATGTAGCATGAGCGGTTTTTCAGGAGCTGCAGCGTCGCTGGAGCAAGGTTTGGGTGTGCTTGTAGAAAGCAACGAGCAAAGAACATCTGAGGACATCACAGGCGTTGTGCAAAAGGGCCCTGGTGCCAGGCAGAACGATGTTTTGCATTCCAGGTTCTCTGAGCAGGAGGAAGGCCGTCGTTATTTTTATATACGGAATGGTTGTGCCTTTAATACTTCACATTTGACCCCGTGTCCCTGAGGGTGTTCTCAGGTGTTTCCTGATGGCTGTGAATCATCTCCTTCCTCCGTGACAGAGGTGGTTGCTGAGCTGTGCCGTTGCCGGAGCCCGAAGCCCGGAGAGAGCCACCAACCAGCTGTAAGGATGCTGCCCTGCACGCCTTCCCTGGCCCACGCTTCCCCAAAAGGTTTCCTGAGTTATTAATGACCGATCCTCATCAACAGATCCCAATTCGGGACGCAGAAGACTTCAACATCTGCTTCTTTATAAGAGCATTGTGAAAACTCGAGGAGCCTGGAGGTGTTTCGCTATTAAAATACGGCAGGAGCCAGCTCAGCTGTGGGAGTGGAAGGAGTCTTCTGGCAAGGTGTAACCAACAGGTTTCTCTTAGAGCTGTGCCATGTGGTGGTGTGTCTGCCCACAGCCTTTCGGGTGGCAGAAATGGCACTGTTCCTCCCTGAGCTTTTATCTGCGTTACGAACAGGTTCCCATGGGGAAGGGGAATCGTAGAATCCTAGAATGGCCTGGGTTGAACAGGACCTCAAAGATCATCTGGTTTCAACCCCCTGCTGAGTGCAGGGTCGCCAACCACCAGCCCAGGCTGCCCAGAGCCACGTCCAGCCTGGCCTTGAATGCCTGCAGGGACGGGGCATCCACAACCTCCTTGGGCAACCTGTTCCAGTGCCTCACCACCCTCGGAGCGAAAAACTTCCTCCTAATATCCAACCTAAACCTCCCCTGTCTTACACTGTCGGAATCTAACCTGAGATTTTGAAAATGAAAAGCAACCAAACTCGCACAAAATACGTGCCGCAAAACCAAAATGGCGTGGGGTTGGAGTTGGACTGGGAAGAGCACGAAGCTGGGAGTACAACGAGAGCTTCATTTAGGGAGAAAGAGTGCTCTTGTGGCTTTCATGGGCTAGCTCTGTGTTCTCCACCATGGGGACTTCGGACATTCAGCTAGATGGGAGTATGTCTTCACCCATGAGGCATGAACCAGTGTCGGACTGCTGGGTTTTGGAAAGCTTTCTTCCCACTTTTTGTGGGAGGGGAGGGAGGTGAAGTCTTAGAATCTCAGCGTGATTTGGGCTGGGAGGGACCCGGAGTCGTGCAGCACGCCGTCCTGGCTGTTAATTAAACACCTGGTAGCGCAGAGTTTCACAGAGCTGATGTTTCCTCCAGTAATAGTAGAAGGTAAAAGAATCTGGAGCAGAAATCTGACACAGCCCAGTGCTTTTATTAACGCGGGCGCAGATCCTCTTAAAATCGCCTTGGGTTTAGGCACACGTGCGGCAGACCGAACTGCAAGGATGATCTCATGGAGCACAGCACTCCTGAAAACTTCCCTTGGTTCATCCTCATGTCAAAACCTATTGCAGGTTCCTTCCAGGGCAGCTTTCAGTTCTCGATTCTGCCAGCCTACACCGTCGTCGTTCCTCTGAGCAAAGGATCCAGAACAAGTGTCTGCGTATCAGGATAAGTAATCTGCTATTTACAGGCTTTTAGGTGGTGAATAGAAATCTTGTTCCTGTGTGGTGGGCCGGTTCATGAGGGCTTGTACATCAAAGGTGATGTTTTTTGCTGTTCAGACAGGACCCTGTTGAAGTCAGAGCTTACTGAACCCCGGCTTGGGCTCGGTAACTGGAATGTAACAAGACAGATGGGAGGAACCTGGATGTTTCTGCTGTTGTGCAGTCACGGGATCATTAGGGATGGAGAAGACCTCTGAGATCATCACGTCCAGCTGTCAGCCCATCAGCACCGTGCCCGCCGACCGTGCCCTTGCACCACCAGTGCCAAGTGACACAGGCCTTGCTGCTCGTGAGCAGGACCCTGGGAAAGAGCTCCTTCTAAGTCAGAGAAGTGCTTCAGCTTCAATTCCCTTCTGCTCTGGGGAATTGCTGTGGTGCTGGCGGGGCCTTGCTGCCGCTGCTTGGAAAATCGCCCCGTGCGCCTTCTTTGCTGAAGTACTCGAAAGATTGAATGCAAATGGATGGTAACGAGATCTACAGGCTAGCACCTATTTTCATAGCCGCCCTTTTCGAAAGGCAGCCAAGTGTTCATCATTTGATTACTGCTTGTTGTAGATAAGGGAATAATTGGTCCCTTTTTCGTAAACTATAGAAATAGTTGACGGGAAGGAGCGGCCAGCCAAATATTGGACGCGACAGCTCATGCGTGTGGGTTATTGCCTGGAGAGACTGGCCGAGCCGTAACCCTCTGCTCTGCGCTGACGTCTGGCTTGTGACAACATCATGTTTCCTATCTGCTTCCCCGCTACCAGGGCGTTTTTTCCCTAGCAGCTTTAATCCCTTGGGGCGTTGCTTGAAATTCATCCGCCTCCGTTTCTATCCGAAGCCTCTAAAATCTTCATCCGTGGCTGCGGCCGAGGAGAGGAGCTGAACGTGTGCCCCAGTCACAGGCAGCTTTGGTGCTATCCGCCGTCCGAAGGCATCTCCCTGAGATCCTCTTGAGGAGCTGCAAATTCCGCCGACTCCACGAGGCTGTGGCAAAGCCAGGTGTCGATGTCTTTGCAGGAGCTCTGCAGCATCCTTTAGGAGGGCCGTATCACACGCCCTGCGCCTGTAAGGAAAAGCAGGGAGCGTAACAGCGACGTGTGAAACGAGGGATTCGTGCAGCTCCTTTGCTGTGCTTAGCATCGAAGCTCTTCGCCGCTGTGAAAATCGACTTGCTTCCCTTCTTTGCGTCCCCGTTAGCGTAGCGTGTGGGCATGAGCCACAGATGATATCAGCCGCTCACATAATGGCTTTATGCGTGCTCATCTGCTAGGTAGGTGTCACTCCTTGTTATATCACGCCATTTCACTCGGCTCTGTTGCTTCCCTTCCTGCTGTTCTGCACCAGACAGTCATAAATATTCATGCACCCTCCCTGCCATCCATTTAGGCTTGTATACCTCGCTCGTGGTCCGTTCGGGTTTGTTAAATGCAGGCTTTTCTTTTTAAACACTGGAGCGCTGAAGGCTGTCTAGTGAGCTAAAAGGCTGATGTCACATTTTCTGGTTGGTGGAGCTGCAGGGTGCTGCTGAGAGACGGAGGCTTTCAAATATTTTGCTCAGTTCTCCCGTGACAAATAATAGACTGAAATTTGAGGCTGTTACGTGGCGAAATGAGAGCCGAATTTTTCCTTGGCAGCAAACGTTCCGCCCGTGCTGCACCTTTGCTTGGTTGCAGCGAGGGGTGGAAGTGCTTTGCACCTTATTGCTCAGCTGCAATAAAAACTGTCTCAGCTCGCCTTGAACAGGCCATTTGGTACAGAGTCTCTTTCAGGACTATGGTAAGGCAGTTTACAACGAGAAAACAAGCGACTTTTGTTCCCGATCTTGTATTTAGGGCTTGAAAATTCTTAGGGCTGTGCGTAATAAAGGGGAGGGGATGGGTCGGTTCTGTGTTGGTCATTTCACGGGTTCTTTTGTCAGACCCCAGATCCCACCGAATTCATCAGCATCTCATGCAGAGCTCTTGCTTTTCTTCCTGGGGGCATCTGGGAGTGGCTCGCAGAGGCTGAGGGGCCGTGGTCACAGCTGATGTCATTCCTTATTGTTCTGTCTGCCAGTGACTTAAAAAGCAATAGGAAGCAGAAGAAGGTGAAGTACACCTGCTCCCTGTAGTTCAGTGAGGCTGCTGCAGGAATGAAGCTCAGCTCCGGGAATTCCTGGGGTCTCACCTGCATTTAAAACTTCTGATGATGACAGATCACAGAATGGCAGGGGTTGGAAGGGACCTCCAGAGAGCATCGAGTCCAAGCCCTGCTAAAGCAGTTCTCTACAGCAGGTTGCACAGGTGGGCATCCAGATGGGTCTGGAATATCTCCATAGAAGAGACTCCACCACCTCTCTGGGCAACCTGTGCCAGTGCTCCGTCACCCTTACCATAAAGAAGATCTTCTGCATGTTAGTTCAGAGCTTCCTCTGTTCCATTTTAGGGCATTACTCCTTGTCCTGTTGCTGCACATCACTGAGAAGAGCCCGCCCTCATCCATCTGCCTCCCACCTCCCTTCAGATATTTAGAAACATTGATCAGATCCCCTCTCAGTCTTCTTTTCCCCAGGCTGAACAGACCCAGGTCTCTCAGCCTACAGGAGATGCTCCAGGCCCTGTCTCATCTTTGTGGCCCTCCACATTATCCCATAGGTCCGAGCTGCCACAACTGCATAGGATGGGAGACCACGTGGGCAGGTGTGACGAGCGTGTGAGGTGTGACTCGAGGGGCTGGAACTGGGAAGGCTTACATCCTCAAGGCATGCCAGGCTGGATGGGGCTGTGAGCAACCTGGGCTGGAGGGAGGTGTCCCTGCCTACAGCACTGGGTTGGGACTGGGTGATCTTCAAGGTCCCTTCCAACCCAAAGCATTCAGTCCTGCTGTGATTCCATGTAAAGGCATACTGTACAGTAGCGAATTTTAACGTGTTTTATTTGTGTTTTGCTGCCTGGATCTGTCACTCTTTTAATTTGCAAAGGAAGAGGAAGAGAGGAGGTGTCAGCTGGGTGCTGGTGGTGGCAGCTCCAGCTTTCTTCTCAACCTCAGCTGGAAGAGGCTACTCAAGCAGACAGCAGTTCGTTATCAGGTGGCACTCCAAGGGCAGGCACTCCTCAAGAGCCTGCATCCTTCCACTTCAGATCCACGGAACCCATTGCCACCTTCCTGCTGACTTGTAGCTGTTAACGGTGCTGCTTTACTGCAGACTTAGAACCACAGAGCATCCCGAGCTGGAAGGGAGCCACGAGAACCGGTGAGCACTGATTTTTGATGAGAGTAATGGACGTCCCTGGGATTCCTGACTGGCACGATACAAACGTTGCAGGGTGTTTTGTACCTCAGGAGTGGGAAGTGGGCTTTCCTGCTTCATGTGTAGGTCCCAGGCAGTGATGCTGCAGGCTGCTGGCAGTCCCTGGGGCCAAAGGAATCGATCCGGTGCTCTATCAAACAGTTCTCAATCGTGCTTTTAATTAAAGGAGGAAAAAAAGGCATCGTTGTGGGCGGTGACCTGAAAAGAAAGAAAGGATTGAGGAATGAAACAAATATATTTATAGTAGAACATGATGGAACATCTCTTAAGCTACCAAAATGTCTTTAAAAAAAAAAAACAAAAACCCAACGTCCTGTTCTTTCTTATTCTGGGTCTCATTTGTTTCCCTTGCCCACCTGGGATACTCGAGCTTCCTAAACAGAATCTTAAACTCCTTTAAAGATGCAAATCTGTTTCCAAGGACAAGCGTGTAAATCGTAAGTTAGATCTCTAATTAGGCTGGGAATACATTTTCTTCGGAGAGGTTCATTGGACCATTTTCTCTGTACATAAAGAAGCCATTGCTGCCTCGGAATAATGCAAGAGAACAACTGAAGTGGTACGAAAGCGACTTGCACAATTTTTTTAGTGTTAACAGCACAAAAATGTTCTTATTTCGTGGAATCAATGCGGGCAGCCATCCTGCTCTGGAGCTGTGCTGGGAGGGCATCCTCCAGCCCCCAGACGTGCTCTGAGTGGCTGATATGTGTGCATGTAGTACTGCCCCGTGCTCTTAAAATAAAACAAACCCGGAGCCATCCGTTTTTGTTAAAAAGAACGGATTTTTTTTGGTCTTATTTTTCTTTTTTTCCTAGAGCGACTTAAGGCAGCGCAGTGGATGTGTTTGAGGGAGTTTGCTGCTTTGGAAGCTTTCTTCTCGTTTTTCTTACGGATGTTTTTTTGGTTTATTGGATGCGTAAGGATGCCAGGTATTGGGTTCGATGGCCCTTCGGCCTGACATCATCTGGCACCTTGCAGCAGGAGAGCAGTGGCAGAATGAAAGAGCTCTGACAGTAAAGCAGAAGTGAAATCAACAGCAAACACTTGGGGTGAACAATTCTTCCTCTGTAGCCTTGAGTCAGTGCAAGAGGGGAGAGCATCAGCTCGGCCTGCTGGAGTTGAGCTGGAGCTGTGAATCCTAGAATGGCCTGGGTTGAACAGGACCTCAAAGATCATCTGGTTTCAACCCCCTGCTGAGTGCAGGGTCGCCAAGCACCAGCCCAGGCTGCCCAGAGCCACGTCCAGCCTGGCCTTGAATGCCTGCAGGGACGGGGCATCCACAACCTCCTTGGGCAACCTGTTCCAGTGCCTCACCACCCTCGGAGTGAAAAACTTCCTCCTAATATCCAACCTGAACCTCCCCTGTCTCAGTTTAAAACCATTCCCCCTTGTCCTATCGCTATCCACCCTTGTAAACAATTGTTCCCCTCCTGTTTGTATGCTCCCTTCAAGTATTGGAAGGCCACAATGAGGTCTCCCCGGAGCCTTCTCTTCTCCAAGCTGAACAAGCCCAGTTCCCTCAGCCTTTCCTCATAGGAGAGGTGCTCCAGCCTCTGCTCATCTTGGTGGCCTCCTCTGACCTTGTTCCAAGAGCTCTGTGTCTTTCTTGTGCTGGGGACCCCAAGCCTGGACGCAGTGCTGTAGATGGGGCCTCACAAGAGCCGAGTAGAGGGGGACAATCCTGTCCCTGTCCCTGCTGCCCACTCCTCTTTCAATGCAGCCCAGAACACAGTTGGCTTTCGGGGCTGCCAGCGCACACTGCTGGCTCATGTCCAGCTTCTCGTCCACCTCCACCTGTGCTGGAGTTGAGCTGGAGTTGGTGCTGCCCTTGGAGTTCCCCAGCTGTGGCTGTGGATGACGTTGGTGTCACGGAGGAGTTGCTGAAGGAGAGCAGTCTGGGGGATAATGAATGAGTTTTGTTTCTTGCACTGGGGGGACGGGGTAGAACTGCCGTAGCATGACAGTGAAAAGCAGAGGAGGATTTTTTTTTTAAGGAAACTGCCGTAATCACTTTAATACAGCATTTCTGTTTTAGGAGCTCAGGCTGACATAGCTAAAAATATTCTTCTTGATTACTGGTTCACGCAGATCATTTAAAGTATGAGCATCCTCGTTTCGGGGCTTCTTAAATAACAATCTAAAATTGGTTTTCATGCAGTCATAATTTGGTATATTGTACTTAGCAATGCTTTTTTGTCTTGGTGCCTCGGGTTGCTTCTTCCAGATCTGGGCTAGTGTGTTCTCTCATCTCGGGGCGAGCTTGTCTGTGAGGGTTGTTCTGCCTCTGGGATTTATGCTTTTAACCAAATCTGAAAGGAATCATAGAGTGATCAAGGTTGGAAAAGTGCTCCAAGATCCCCAACCCGAACCCATCCCCACCGTGCCCACTGACTGCATCCCTCAGTGCCACATCCCCACGGCTCTTGACACCCCCAGGGGCGGTGACCCCCCCCAGCCCCCTGGGCAGCCTGTGCCAGTGCCTCACTGCTCTTTGGAGAAGCAATTTTCCCTCATATCCAACGTGACCCTCCCCTGGAGGTTACCAGGTCGTTCCCTGTTGTCCTCTGGCTTTGACCTGGGAGCAGAGGCCGACCCCCACCTCGCTGCTACAACCTCCTTTAGGAGCTGGAGAGAGCAAAAGATTCTTCGATAGAAACACAGAATGAATATCCCAAGTTGGAGGGGACCCACAAGGATCAGCAAGTCCGATTTCCACCCAGGACCTCCCCAAATCCCCAACTTTTTGGGGTTACACTGCTGTTCTCTTTGCGGTGAGGAAGCTTTCTCCACCTTCCTCTGATGTACCCCTTGGGAAAGCTGGATCTTTGTTAACGGACTCCACCTCTGAGAATTTGGAAAGGTTAAGGGCCGTTTTTGTGCTTTACAGTGAAGGAGATGGATAGATTTGATCATTTTCAGGGTTTTCTTTCTCTTTTTTTTTTTTTTTGGCCTTGCAGATGCTTCTTTATTACTGATGTTTTGAGAGCCCTAACCAGCAATGAGTAGGAGCTCAGATTGCAGTGTGACATTGCTGGACAAGATGCAGCTGTGATGCACGAGGCAAGCACGTCGTGCCCAAGAAAATGAAATAAGGAGGCAAAGCCTGCATGTCCCATGCACCATCAAGTAAAAGTGGCCCAATTCCACTTTCCTTTTCCTTTATAGGTCGCTCCTGAGAGCTGCCTGAGCCCTTTGCAGACCCTGCCTGGCAACCAATGACCTCCTAAAGCCATGTGAGCGCGGAGCTGATGTGCTGTACCTAATGGCTCTTCATCCCTGGCTCCTGTGAGAGCCTCCCCAGTGACTCGTTATTGCTTGGAGTGCCATGAGCAGCAAGCTCTGGCACAGAGGAATTGCTGGTACCCACTATTTATCAGCGTCGTTAACGGTGGTTGGGGATGGACGCGCAAAGCTCCGGCACGCGAGGCCCCGAAAGCAGCACGGTGCTCTCAAGAATAGGATGGATGACCTTGAAATCTCTCCTGGAGCTGCTGTCAGATCACAGTTGCTGGAACTATGAGATTAGCGTATTGATTTCATCTTGCAAATGAATGCTTTCTGCAATAAGTGCTAGGCAGTGGCTCGGGGCTGGCAGACAAAGAGTATTGATCAGGTTGACTCAATTAGCTGGTGAAGGCTTTGTGTTTGGGCCCCCATTGGCAATGGCAATTTCACAGGCAGAAGCTTCACAAGTTCCCATCTTTTAACTCAATTACGTGTCCTCGATGCTTCGCTGTTTGCTGTCACTCATTCATGAAAGATGCTGGGCGTCTTGTCTCCGTGCTAACCAGCGACCAAACCTTTCCTTTCAGGAGTCTCCTCTTTCCATGCAGCAGAACAGCAGCTCGCTGTCTGTCCCATAAGACACGAAAGCATTGCTTGTAATCACAGTGAGGGCAGAGGAATGCCTCCACTTTCTGCCTTGCACAGCAAAACACTTCTCTCTCCGCCCCCCCCGGCTCATCGGTGTTGGTTGCTTTTCCACGCAGGGCTGTGTGCTGATGATCTGTGCACTTAAGCAATGTTGTCTGAGGCGCAGCTGTGCGATTAGAGCTGGGTAATGCGGGCGTTCTTCTCATTACATCAGGAGCTTAAAGGAGCAGAAACTGCTTCTAATGAAACCCACGGCGCTGCTGGTGTTCAGCTGCCTGGAAAAGTTTCCAGGCTTGATGGCGAGGTGCGGTGCCGGAACAAATGGTTTTTAGGTTCATCACTTATTTTCTTAGCTTCTCGTTGCTTCCAAACGTTCTTGAATGCCTGGTGTCTGAATTCCTGCAGCGGAATGACACTTGACAGCTCTGCACGCCGAGGAGCAGAGCATCCTCTCCCCATCCGAACAGCTCATTTCAGATTTTAATTAGCTTGAAAATTGCGTGCCTTTTCTAATAGGACCTCGGGCTTGGCTTTTAGCTGGTGGGATCTTCAGCTACGGAAAGAAAGAGGCTGGAAGACCACCTACTCCTAGTGCTAAGATCCTTCTGTGCCGTCCGTCTCCCCATTCTGTGCAATCCATGCAGGCTAGGTCTTCTTCTTGCCAAAGAAACCTTTCTCAGCTCCCAAATCACTCCGAGTTTTTCCTGATTTCCTCTAACACAGCCCTCAGTGCCTCCAGCAGCAGCTCCCTCTGCCCTCAGCCTGCACAGAGGTGCAACCACGTCCACCGTGTTCCTTCCCCCACCTCTATTCCTCCAGGGATGTGGCAACGCACACCAGAAAGATTTTGGCTTAAGGGATGTCGTATGCAACTGCATCGCTGACTAATGCTGCCCTGGACGTGTTTGTGTGTTGAAATTCTTCCAGGAGCTTAAATTAACCCAGCAGCACCCGATGGAACCTTGCTGAAGGCTTGGTTGCCTGCTGCCTTGGGTGTAGCCCCCAGATTGCTTCCCCAGGTGTTTGCAGTCAGATTTAGGCAACCATGTCGGAGTACATGGTGCTGCTTCTCCCTGCTGAGCTTCATTTTCCACTTTGGGTCACTTCTCCATATTTTAAAAGTGATTTTGAATTCTGATTCTGTCCCCCGGCTTGCTTGCAGTCACTCCCAAATGAATGCCTTTTGTCCATTTAATAAACACAGAACCAGTGAGGCAGGAGAGACAGCAAGTGAAAATCTGTAACAGAATAGGATTCAGGTTCTCCTGCAGATCCTCAGTCTGCAAATCAGTCCTTTTTTTTTTTTTTTGGCAGCGTTCTCGAATAGAAATAAAAGGCCACGCACAAGAGTTTAGCTCTCCATTATGAAGTTCTGAATACAAATGATGCAGAAATAGAACTCATCCAAGGGGCTTGTCTCCAAAAGCAAAAATGTGGCATGCTGGTCCCTCCTTGGTGCTCTGCCAAGGGGAAATAGTGAGTTCTGCAGCTGGCTGCAAGAGGAAGCCCCGTCCCTTTCCCACTCCCTTTCCCCTTCCTCGGC
>NC_034409.1:193681119-193705095 GCF_002078875.1 Numida meleagris | reverse complement strand
CTTTCCCCTTCCACTTTCCCCTTCCCCATCCCCATTCCCTTCCCCTTCCCTTTTAATTATGAATACAGTGGGAATTGTGAGCTTTCACTTCCGCCAGGAGATGTTAAGCCGGGTGTTTTTTTATATTTTTGGTGACTGTTCGGTAATCACGGTGGAATTAAACCTGTAAGCAGCTGCCCTTCGTCCTGGTGTGGTCTGGTGCCTGCTGACGTGCTGTGTAAGGAGAAGCCCTGTGTGTTTGGGCAGAGACATCACGGGGCTGAAGGGCGTTAAGGAGCTCCATCCAAATGCTGGCCAAAGCAGTTACTTAAATAGGAACGTTTATGGGATGTACTGCAGCCCATCCCATTGGCCTTTCTCATCAGCTTGCTGGTCCTGCAGCACCTTGTGCTTCTGTTGGACGCCCCTGGTGCCCCAGGACAGAGCTGAATGATGAGCTGAAGATTCCTCTCATCCGAGATGCGTTGCTTCCGAAAAATTACTGATCCAAGGGCATGTCTGCTCTGTCTCTACGAAGGCAGTTTTCAGCTTTGTGGGAAGCCTGGTCGTGTCCGTGGGGGGAAATATGTTAAGAATCCACCTCAGAATTCAAATTGCGACATGGGAGTCTTCTCTCAGGGGCTGTGCTGGGTTCCAGTTGTTGCAGTGCTCCGTGCCTGCACTGGGAGATGGCAAATTGCAGCTGCACGGAGGTGAAGCAAACAGCTGGAGGCAACTGATTCTGGAGTAAATCCAGCTCTTTCCTAAGGGATCTACCTCCACTTAAAGGGATTTCAACACCGAACCAAGGCAGCTTCAGGTGTTCCAGTTGCTGCCTGTCTTGCAGGTCCCCGCAGGTGAAGGTGGCATTGAGCAGGAAGGAGTTCTCCATTGGGTACGAGTTAGGCTCTGTCCAAGCTCGGCTGTGTTGTGCCGACGATTGTTTGGAAATATAATCTCATTTTTCTTAAAAAGCAAGTGACAAGAGCTTCAAGGCAGTCTGACACCTGGCTGGATCTTGGTTCCTAGAGCGTAGGCACCGTATCCACAGCTTTATAGGTTCCATATCCACGGCTTGTGTGGATCCTGCTTATGAAATGAGAAGCTGGACACAATTTGCCACAGCACCTGCAGCACTTGCCGTGCCTGGGTGTTTGGCTCCCAGCTGCCACTGCTGGATCCACTGGCCCTGAGGTCCCAGCAGGAATGGCATTGCAACGGCGTGTGATCCTGCCTGTGCAGAAAGCTGCAGTGAGTGCACTGTCAAAGAAAGGGTGAGCTGATGGAGTGCTGAGGGTTGCAGGTGGCAAACGTCTCAGCAGTGATGCTCTTCAGGCTTGTCTCGTCGTGTTACGCTTGCTTAAAACCTGCATTGAAATGGTTCCTTGAATCTGTGTTCTCTTTTTTGTCTCCTTGTAGTGGGGAAGACTTCCTTGATCACCAGGTTCATGTATGACAGCTTCGACAACACCTACCAGGTAAATTAATCCCTCTTGTTGTCTTCTCTAAGGCCTCTTCGTTGCAGGCAGAATCCATTGGGTTGCATATAGTACACAGACCACATTCTTAGCTGTTCCATCTTGAAGCTTTCTATTTTAATAACCTTTCAGAATGGCATTTCAGCCTAAGTCTGCTGAAATAGCTTATCTGCCGCTCGCAGCAGGATGAGCTGTGGTTCCAAAGGACAGACCTCTTAGGAGCACATAAGTGACAGCAGCTGTAAGCCTGCCAGGTTTTTCACCATTTGCTACAAGGCCATTGCAGATCTCGTGGAAAACGGAGCAGGTAGTCTGAAAAAAGAAGAGGCAGAAAGCTGAACTGTAGGCTCCGAGTGCTATAGGATGCTATGCAGGCTTTCTAAATGCCAGGGGACCGGTCGTTGTTATCCACTCCCACGTTTCAGGGTGAGCCTGAGAAGGTGGCAAGCTACAAAAGGAATTTAGTTTCAGAAATGAAAGCGGGCCTTCTCCAAGCCAGAACTTGCTTCACGAGAGAAAATCTGCTCCCTGACAAATGTGAAGGGTTGCTTAGGGAGGTGGGAGGAGAAGGTAATGGGGAAAAAAAAAAAACACACAAAAAAAGCTGTGATTCTTCTGTTACTTAGTGTCTATCCAAGTATCTCTTGATTAAATCTCTCTCCCCGTTAATGATTCCCTTCCTGCCTCATCAGCGACTCCGCATCGCTGCGATTCCTCGTTGCTGCTGCTCGGCAAGTTGGGCACAGTGAGATGCAAGTTCTCCCATAACGACAGGAGAAGCAAAAGCTTCTGTGGTGGAGGAGGGCTAAGAGTACACATCATTGCTCCCAAGGGAGCAAACATCCTTTCCAACCCTACCCACTGTAATTACACGGACATGGGAATGCCGTCCTTTTATTTAATCTGCTTTTATTATTATTATTTTTTTTTTTTCCCCCCCACAGTGTTTTTCTTTCAGGTCTGCTCCTTTTCTCTGCAGAGCCTGCATCCTAGTTCTTTTTGAGGAGGTTCGGCCCTCTGTGCTTTCTGATAACGTAGGAATCTCAGTGGGAAGCTGGTCTAACGTTACGTACCAAATGAATGAGTGGGACTTAAACCAGTAAGAAATCTTAAGGGTTCAGAAGCTGGTTTCAATGCAGCTGTCACTGATGCGTGCTTGTTTTGTGTGTTAATGTTCTTGCTATGGTGTCATTCACCCAGAGACCTCCATCTTACTGAAACACAAGGAGACGTGCCCTATTTTGACCCGGCCGGAAGAGGGAATTAGTCCTAAGAATTGAAGTAATTTGGCCCAAATCAAACAAAAATCACCTGACACTTAATGTCAAGCCAGAATATACCTTCCTTCATTCCCAGGGTCTGATGGAGACCTCTCAAAGCCGAGTACGTTGCGTGACAACGCGTGTCAAAGCGTGTGCGTGGTTAGCTGCAGCTGGAGCTCAGCTGCTGAACGATTTGCTCTTTCTGGCCATTTCAGATGAATTTTGAATGCCTGTTTTCTGAGAGCTGCCACAACCTATCATTTGAACAAGGCTTGTCGTGTTCAGCTGGTAAAAATAGAAAGGTGCGGTTTAGGAGAATCTGTGCTGTACATTCCTTTTTTTTTTTTTTTTTTTTTTTGCTTGCTGCTTGATAAGAGGAATTCAGCTCTTGCCCATAGCTTATTAAAGAGCTGCTTTCATGAAAGCTGCGTTTGTGAACGAACCGAGAACCCGCTGCACCGTGTCAAACCCAAGCACCTGGAATAAGACAGCGCTGTCTCTTTCAACCAGCAGTGATTCCTCTCCGTGGATATGCTGGGAGAGGTTTTCCTTGTTCTGTGGCACTGAGTGCGATGCATTATGAAGGAGCAGCGCTGGCAAACAGGGAGGCTCTGTGCGTTATGCAAGAGGAAAATGACAAGCCACGCTTCCCTTCAGCTTCTGCCTCTTGGAGGAAGAGAAGGGAGGATGGCGTTGAGTTCCGTACAGCTGATCTGCGAAGATTCCCCGAGCTTTCCTCCTCCTTTTTGTCAGAAGTGTGACAAAATGGCTGTTTTTAGCTTACTTATTTTAGTTAAAAGTCTGGGATACAGAGTGCTTGAATCCCTTCCTCGCCATCTGCTGCTGCTGCTTCTCTGTATCCTTGTGATGGGGTCAGGACAGTGCAGGTGGACAAGCACACTGGGCTGTAAGTTACGATGTGTCATTCTTAAACGTTTTCGTTGCCAAGATCTAAACCAGGTTTTGTGCCTGGCCTTTGTGCTGCACCTCCCGTGTTGGGAGCTCCAGGGCTCCTGCTGAGGAGCTGGGCAGGTCTCAGGCTGTGCAGCTGATGCTCCAGGTCTGAGAGCTCAGAGGAGCCGAGAGCTTGTCATCCAGAATGGGATCCTGAGCATATCTGGGGTAAGATCTTAGGGCTTGCGTAGCTTTTCTTCTGCACAGGTGAATCAAACAGACGCAAGAGGAAGCAGGAGCATCTTTGGGGCGATCTTCAGAGAGCTGCTTTTTACCCAAACAATAGAAAATGAAGGCAGGAGGGAAGCACGTTGTCACATCGGGTTCTGATGGTTTCTCATACCCATCTTTCAATAAAACATCTCCACATGGGTGATGTCCCAGTCCGTGATGACAGGTGAAAATCACTGGGTGGCCGTGTTGGGACCCACCAGTTTTTATCCCTTGTGTATGCATCTCTGGTTCTTCAAAACTGCTCTCCTGATCCAGCTAGGAAAGCTTGCTTTCTGATGGGTAATATGTAGCTGCAAATGGAAATTCAGATCTGTTTTTTTTTTCATAATTTGCAGCTGGTTTTCATATATTGCTCTCAGGCAGGCTGGCTGGCTCTATTCTCCGTTCTTACCACCTGAAATATCTGGCAGAGCACAAGGAATTAATTATTAGTGAGGGCATAATGGAAATCTCACAATGTCCATCATTACAGTAGAACACTCCCCACTAGAATTACCTGCTTCAGCAAGGGAGAGCAGGGAAGAAGCAGCACGCCTCTTTGCCCCATTAGCTTCCTCCTTAGCACCCATTTATTTGGATCATCACCCAGGCTCTGCTGAGGGTGCAGCTGCTTGAGGTGCTCAGCATCCTGCTGAACCCCAGCAGCCCCATATCCTCAGTGGGTTGGCTTGACTGTGTCCCCAGTGCAACCAAACTCTTAGGGCTCGGATTCACTCCCTCAATGCAGCCCTGAGAAACGGGGGGAAGGTCTTTCAGAAGCAGTTCTTGGTCACACTCAGTGCTTTCCTCTTTCCTTGAACACATAAGGATATTCTGCACAAAGCTCCCACTAGTGTCGAGCAACTGGGATGCAGTCGTGCTGCACTGAGCTTTGGCATTAGCTGAACCTCAGTGATTGCTGGGGTGTGTGCATGCGTGTGCACCCGTGCTGCAGCAGAAGTGAAGCTGTCCACCCTAGCCTTAATGAAAAGGGCTCAAAGTGAAGATCTGTGGTTCCGCTGATGGATGCTAACGTAGGTTGTGGCCCTCCGTGCACAGAAGTCCTTGCTGATACCTGTATGACTTGATGGGTTGTCAGTGAGTATAAACTGAGGTGGAGGTTAACAACTTTCTGAGCTTTAAGATACTGTGCTGGTTATGGGTTATATTCAGGGAACTTCTTCCTGAATTTCTCTGCATGCAGTGCTTCCTCCTGAAAGTAAGAAAACCCAATGTATTTTTCTTGCAGATCCCTTACAGTTGTGGCAGTAACGTTAACCCTGACAGTCACTACAGTTGTTTGAGTGTTTTATTTGAGGTGTTCTTTATTCTTTCTTTTCCTGCAGGCAACAATTGGCATTGACTTCTTATCGAAAACCATGTATTTGGAGGATCGAACAGTGAGTAAGATTTTTGCTGGCACTTCTCTCTGTACAGTAGGAACAAGGATCAGCATCTGCTGTAACGGTGCAGCGCGCAGTTCGGGGATCACTTGGAAGTCCAGACCGAGCCCCTCATCTCCCAGCTGCTTCCAGACTGACAAGTGCTATGGGGACAGCTCCCTTCTCTATTTGGGGAAGTGGGCAATCACCATTTGGCTCCCGAGGGCCGTTTAGTGAGTGGCAGAAGGTGCTGTGTTGGCATCTTTATTGGAGAAAGCTTGGAGGGATAGTTAGAGAGTAGGGTGCATAAGGGTGGGAGTTTGGGGAAGGGGGTCATAGTTAACCCATTCCATTTCTGAGGGATAAAATACAGATTGCCAAATGTTGCCAGTTCTTAGCTAGCTCCCCACAACCTGCCAGCTAGCTCAGTGTTACCTCCAGCAGGAACCCACACGTGGTGCTGGTTGCTTAGCTTGGTGCAGCTCTGGTTCCTGAGATGAAATCACTGCTCTGTGGAAGCAAGCCTGTGGTTTAAAATTAGCTCAGATTCTTCGTGAAGAAGTTCAGCCTTTGAGCTGTTTGCAGGAGCAGGTTGTTCCGTGCTGCATAAGCATGGTATTGTAGAAACCCACACTAAATGTGATTGCATTAGAAGCGCTTGAGGGGTGAGATATTCTTTCCATAGCAAAACTGGCCCTTGCACATCTTTCCATACACGTTGCTTTCAGTACATCCTGCCTTTCCTTTCAGAGCCTCGATGGTAAGAGACATTAAACCTCATCCGTGTGCATGGTGTTTTAAAGCGTGGCTAAGGCTTAAACACTGATACAGTAACGACCAGCATTTTATCCCTCCTGAAACATTCACACCAGTAGCTTCTCCAGTGCTTTGACAGCAGCTGGAGGTTCTTCCCTTAGAAGTGTGGCCTAATTCTTCCAGCAGCAACCCTCCTTTGGGCTGCTGGAGGGCACGTGCCCCAGCCCTGAGGGAGGATAGCAGCAGAGTGTGAGCAGGTGAGATTTGCTCTGGTCTCCTCGCTGCATTTTTGAACAGAAAAGACAGCAGACAGGGCTGAGATAGGTGCACACACACCAGCGTGGCTACTACAGGTGCTTGGGAGAGATTGCTGTAAAGGAGAGAGGACAGTTTGCTGCTGCTCCCAGTCCCCAGTCACCTCCTGCATGAGTTTATATTTTTGTTCAGCTTTTTCAAAAAGTGAAAATCATTTACTCTTTTTTTTTTATTTTTAGTGGCAGTTTGGCTTTTTTAATTTTCTCCCACCCACAGATCAGGTTGCAGCTGTGGGATACTGCGGGTCAGGAACGTTTCCGTAGCCTCATTCCCAGTTACATCCGTGACTCTGCTGCTGCTGTAGTAGTTTACGATATCACAAGTAGGTATATTGCACTGGGTTTGACCTTTTTTCTTATTTTTCTTGCTTGTTTGACTGATTTTGTTAGGTACGGTTGCAATTATGGGACACAGCAGGTCAAGAACGGTTCAGGAGCTTGATTCCTAGCTACATTCGTGACTCCACTGTTGCAGTTGTTGTTTATGATATCACAAGTGAGTGGGGGGAATTCTGCATTTCTAATACTCTGCCCCTTTCATCCTTTAGCCTAGCTTTGCATGTCCTATCACGGTCACGTGCTTGTTCTTCATTCTGGCATGGGAAAAAATCGTTTTCTTTTACCGTCGTCGAGTTTTAAGCGAGCCACCTGATCACTGCTATTGCAATGTATCGACTGTCTGATCAACTCCATCATTCTGTAACCCCTTCCTATCCCATTTCCTGAAGTCTCGAGTCCTGGCTGGTCTTGTTGCACTTTACCCTCCTCCATCTGCTTTTTGATCATGGTATCACCGATGACTTCGGGCCTCAAACACCTGAATCATGCTCATAGATAGCTGAATTCTCCAATGAGACTTTGCACTGATAGCCGTAGCTTGCTTCACTCCATTTGCCCTCCCACCACCACCGAGGTTTGGGCATGGGCTGGGGGGAACTGCATTAACATCACATTCTCATTTGAATGGGTCACGTTCACGTTTTGCAATATATATGCCACTTACCACTACGCCCTTACCCTTTAACAACTGCTCTTTCATTTCCTACTAAGGTACGTACATTTTTTGTGAACTAAAACCTTAGTGCTTTTTTTCAACTCTTCTCCTCCTGTCCCTCCCCTCGTTCCAGAGGGCCCTAACTCGCAGCGTTCCCTGTTTTCCGAGAGCAGAATTTTGGTTGGGAAGAACTAAACCTTCAGGCATGGTCAGTTCTAGGGCAGAATTGACGGAGAGCAATGGCCTAAATCGATACAAATTCTAAAGAGCTTGTCCTTTGCTTTATAAACGCTAGGAGATTACAGCAGGAATAAGGAACCTACCTGTGAAATCTTTAATTGTTATAAATAGCACTTTCATTTGAGCTAAAATTACAGGTTACCCGTGAACCTTGAATTATTCTTCTACCGACCTCGCAAATTCAATATTACTGCGTAGTAGAGAGACAAATTAAGATACTGGCAAGTGATCAAGCCTTGTCTGACTGGCATACAATATATTACTATGCAGTAGAAGCCATTAAAAAAAAAAAAAATCAATGACTGTCGAGAACTGCAGCAGAGCCCCATTTGCTGAGTACCAAAATCTACTGAGGCAACTGCTCGGCTCTCTGCTAAAGGCAGAGCTCCAGGGCAGCTCCTGTGCAGCTCCCTGCTCCATATGGGATGCAGCTTTCCCACCAAGAGGTCGGGGTAGCTTCCTAAATTCCTTATATTCCAGCTTTTGAGGGCATCACGTTAAGAAAAAACACCTGTGGATACATGACATACGTATTTCTCGTTCCATGCAAATGGTCAGGGAGCTGCGGGGAACCCTTCAGCAATAAAGGAGTTGCTGGTGTTCCTATAGCCCTGATATTTCCTCGGGAAAATCCCAAACCTAGCGAGTAAAAAGGGCTTAAGCTGTGCAAAATCCAGAGCTCAGAGTACTCCTGAGAAGCACGGAAGCTGTAGGACCCCCCTGCAGTAGATGAGCAGTGCGGAACGATGGGCGATGCCACGATGATCCCCACTCCCCACACTTAAATTTTTGTTCCACTCAACAAAATGGGAACTGGTCTCTAAAAGAGAGATCAGTCTTCTCATTTTGGACGCTGTCGAAACCAAATTCTTAATCTGGAGGTGAATTCCAAGGCAGGGAGTGAAGTACCAGCCCAGGTGAAGTTAGTGCTGAAGCTTTCATGCACTTCAGTGTGGGGCATTTGGGGTTTCGCTTGCTGGTTCTTCATCACCCTGTTAGTCCAATTCTGGAAATAAGAAGCTTCTGTTTGAGGCCTCCAGCTGTGTTAGTGATCCGTGCCGAACCTCTGCGGTGATAATCCTCTCCACTGTTTTCTGTTAGATGTCAACTCGTTCCAGCAAACAACAAAATGGATTGACGATGTCCGAACGGAACGGGGCAGCGATGTCATCATTATGCTGGTGGGAAATAAAACAGATCTAGCAGATAAGAGGTACGGAGGAACAGCTCAACTCTAGGTGCTTTTCTTGGGTTGATGCTCTTTTCTCCAAGGCCGTTTTAAAAGGAACATCTGCATTTCCTTCTAAAATGCTGGAGGGGGCTATGTCTGGAGAGGTCTTGGTTTTTGAACTTCCCTCATTTGGGCAAGCCCGGGTTTATGGCACAAATACTCAATCCGATGGCTGGGATGCAAATGATTGGGTGCAAGTCATCCTCCCCTTTAGAACTCTGCAAGGCGTTTGCACAAGTTGGCAAACTTCTTGTTACGAGCAGGTACGCAGCTTCAGCTTTTGCTGTGCGTACTCTTATTCTGGGTTTATGATGTTGCTAACACGGGATAAAAAGTCATAAAAATGCAAAGCAAAAGCGTGACGTGGAAGTGTTCTGTATCTGATGGGAGAGCCCTGTTTTCTCATAGTAGCATCCCTCGTGCCCCTTCCTTGAGATTTCTGACATCCCATTAAGAATTGTTCTGTCTCTCGCAGGGACAGGACGTGAGATGCCTCGCGATTTTTATTTGGAAGCTCTTGAACCAACGTCCTCTCCAGTTTCAGCTGTAGCAGACTGCTTGGTGGGTGGGATACCTAGATGGGGGGCAGACAGCAGAAGCCATTTGGTACGAGGTGGTTACGCTTGGTCCTTCGCTAAGCAATTCTCTAGTCTGCAAGCTGATGGTTGTTAGCGGGTATTAAAATCTTTCAGTTGCTACTTCTTCAAGCATAAAAGCACAGCTTCCTGGGCAGGGACTTGAGGGAGTCTCATTCAGCTGCTTTGCTTTGGAGCCAGGTGTGCCGTTGTGGTTATCGTGGTACACAACTATGCTTGATCTGTGGCAGCTGTATGCAGGGAAAGCCATTAAATGCTTTGAGACTTCAGTATAGGAGTCATCTCCTTGGGTTAAAGACAACTGTGCTAATTTTCAAGGTGTCCATCTGTTTGTTTTTTGTCTCCTAATTCTGTATTATCTTCCCCAGACAAGTGTCCATTGAGGAAGGAGAAAGAAAAGCCAAAGAGCTGAATGTAATGTTCATTGAAACTAGTGCAAAAGCGGGATACAATGTAAAACAGGTGAGTAATGCCTTGGCTGCATCCAGGCCTTAGACTGCTGCTGGTGGTGCACCTTGGTGACAGTAAGATCTGCTCCTAGGCATCAGGAAGTCTTTGTGTAGGGGGTCACAGGGACGTTTGTAGTCCATATGCAAAAACTAAGAGGTGGAGTTAAGTTGTTGGCTGAGGTTCGGAAACATCCCTGACCTTGCAGCAAGTGACTCGGAACGTTTTTCCACTTAGAAAGGAGGAATTGTGATTTTGGACCCACAGATCTTCCTACCTACCTTCCCAGAATGCTCATGATCCAGATTGGGTGTTTAGGTTGAAGGGATTAAGGGGTGAGCCACAATGTTGGGAACACAGGTGTGAGTGTTTCTGAACCTGAGCAGCGGACAAATGTGGGCAAACCAGTCCAGGAATGTGAATGTGGTTGGGCAAAATGCTTCTGCTGTCCAGTGAGACAGCGTAAACTGCTTTCTCTCCTTTGTTGGAAGGTATAGAAAGTGCAAGCAGATGTTCTTGGATAGCCCAAGCTGTTAGTTTTCGTTAGATAATGAGTTGCCTTTGAACTGGGGAAAGCAGGGAAATGTCTCCTGGGCTGATGCAACTGCCATAAAATTAGATTTGATGCTTGAGATGGGCTGCAGCTCTTGACATTCTGAGCTGCTAGGTGAAGTTTTATCGCTTGCGTTAATGGAGAGAAACCGCTTGGCAAACAGTGAACTGGTGAAAGCCATGAACACTACAGAACTGACCTGGTGTGTGCATGAAAGAAATTTTGTCTGGGCTTGTTACCTGTGCAGATATGCTTCGTAGGAGCTCATGAATTAAGAGCCAGAGCTGGGCATCCGTACTGACTCTGTGCGTAATGGGACGTTGTGTTTTCATTGATCCCATGGTACCTCATACGGAGTCCTGACCACTAAGGAGTGTTACAGCAGGAAGACATTAGCACTGCAGGATGGAGGGGACCTTCATTCTTGGGTGCCTCCGTAGAGCAATCACGTGCACGCGTGTATGCATGCACATATTTGTGACAATATATATATATTAGAATTGTAGAACGAGTTGGGTTGGAAGAGACCTCGTTTTATATGCTCAGCTACACCAGCAGTTTGTGCACAGAGTTTTGTAAGGAGTCGCCAGGAACAGGACTATAAATTACTTTGGGTGTTCCTTATAGACAGGACTGAAGGGTCTGTTGTTGCAGCGTCCCTTGACCTTGTATATTAGCAGCAAAATTATTCCCTATGCAGTGGAATAATTAGATGTGTTATCTCAGTGCTGCATTTCTGTGCGTTAGCAAGCAGGAAAGTGTTCAGTTCCCGCGTCCGCCAATTATCATGCTGCAACACAGAGGCTGCCTTGTAATTAAGGCTTGGATTTGGTGCTGGCATCCTTAATATTGTCCACAGAATGGGGGGGGGGGGGGGTGCATTGGAGAGCAGCTGCCTCTCTGAGAGGAATGATGATGATGATGTGGCTGTGCTCCCTATTCTCGTGGCTGACACGTTTCCAGATGGCTGTGTCTGAGCCTGGATTGCAGCTGGGGGCTGTGGGGGCCGGTCAGTGCTGGGTGGGCTGCTGATCTGAGGCATCTGGAG
Source organism: Numida meleagris (assembly GCF_002078875.1). Taxonomy (NCBI): domain Eukaryota; kingdom Metazoa; phylum Chordata; class Aves; order Galliformes; family Numididae; genus Numida; species Numida meleagris. The sequence continues at coordinate 193,693,648 of NC_034409.1, read as the reverse complement.
GAAAATCATAGAATCACAGAATCACCACAGTTGGAAAGGACCTCCAAGATCATCCAGTCCAACCGTCCACCCGTCACCAGTGTTTCCCACTAAACCACGTCCCTCGGTACATCTACACGTTCTTGAACGCTTCCAGGGATGGTGGCTCCTGCACCTCCCTGGGCAGCCTGTTCCACTGCCTGGCCACACTTTCAGAGAAGTTTTTCACAGCATCCAGCCTGAATCTCCCCTGGAGCAACTTGAGGCCATACCCTCTCATCCTGTCACTAGTTACGTGGGAGCAGAGGCCAACCCCCAGCTCACTACCACCTCCCTTCAGGTAGTTATAGAGAGCCATGAGGTCTCCCCTGAGCCTTCTCTTCTCCAGACTGAGCAACCCCAGCTCCCTCAGCGCTCCCCATAGCACTGTGCTGCAGACCCCTCACCAGCTTTGCTGCCCTTCTCTGGACACACTCCAGGGCCTCAATGTCTTTCTTGCAGCGAGGGGCCCAACACTGAGCTTAGCACTGAGGTGCGGCCTCACCAGGGCTGAGTAGAGAGGGACAATGACTTCCCTACTCCTACTGGCAACACTATTTCTGATCCAAGCCAGGATGCCATTGGCCTTCTTGGCCACCTGGGCACACTGCTGGCTCATGCTCAGCTGAGTGTTCACCAACACCCCCAGGTCCATTTCTTCCACGCAGTCTTCCAGCCATCCTGCCCCGAGCCTGTAGTGTTGCCTCAGGTTGCTGTGGCCAAAGTGCAGGACCCAGCACTGGGTCATGTCGAGCTCCATCCCGTTGGCTTCAAGCCCAGTGTTCAGCCTGTCCAGATCCCTCTGCAGGGCCTTGCTACCCCCAGGCAGATGAACACTTCCCCCCATCACGGTGTCATCTGCAAACATACTGAGGGTGCACACAGTGCCCTCATCCAGGTCATCAATAAAGATATTGAGCAGGACAGGTCTTGCATGGTACTCCTATAGTCCACCCTGGCACGAGGTATCATGGCACAATAAAATGTGCTTCGTAAAGCTGCCGCAGCCATCGTTACAGATGGTGGCTGCATTTAATGCACGATGAAGGAGCAAACTTTTGCCTTCTTGTGTTTTTATGCCGAAGCCGTTCAGGGATTGTACTAATGAGGCTGTCAGAGCAGAAAGCCATTTCTGAAGCGGTAGCCTCGCTTGCACGCTCCCTAGGGAAGCTTCTTCGTTGTATAATGGAGGTCTAGACAAATTATGCCTCTAATTTTAATTGCCACGTTACATGCTGTAAGGCTTCTGTAAGAAGAAAGGTATGATAATTCAGCTCCAAGGAAAAAAAAAAAAGTAGTGGTAGGTAACCTGTGGGCTCATTCCTTCTGTATTAAATTGAAAATTGGGTGTTCAGAGACACAATCCTTGTTCTTCAGTAACACCAACCCCAAAATCCTGGGGCTGTTACATGCCACTGCATTGTCATCCAATTCTTTATTTTCTTTGTGGCTTCTCTGTTGAATAATATGACATTGTTTTATTAACGGGTCAACAGATTATTTCCCAACGAAGCTGGGGAGCTTATGGATGCCACTGCAGAATGGATGCCCTTCCCACAGCCCTCTATAAAGGCTGTCTTTAATGAGCCGAGTGCCAATTTGACCTTCCCATGACATTACGGTGTCTAGCCATAATGTATTCTGTTTCTGAAGAATGGTTACCGCCCAAATTCATTTTCATACAGGATTTTTAATTTAAATTATTTTAGATAGACTCTACATTTAACTATAACGAAGCCCGTTCATGTGACAGTGACCATCACCTCGTGCCAGATACCAACTATTCATGTCAAGGTGAAGCTGGTGATGAGCGAGTGGTTTATGCCCTGGGTTGCAGGTTAGGATTTAGCACTGATCATTCAGCTTTCGTGCTCCCCGGGGCTGAGATGTGTCCATCAGGGGGCAGGAACTGTTTTTTCCTTCCACTGGAAGCTCTCTCCTGTAAGTACTGACACATCTTGGGTTGTCAGTGCTTCACCTGGCAGCCCGCAAACCCCAGCAAGATGCTGTTGTTTCCCAGTGCCCTCTCTTCCCAGCACAACATCTGTCTCCTGGAACTAAACCACGTGCCTGGCTCACAGTTACAGCTGGCACAGGAAGAGGCCGGGAGTGGAGCTGAATTCCTGTTCCTCCATCATTTGCTCCTTTGAATTTTCATCCCTTTCACGTTAGGGTTTGTTTGTTTGCAGCGCTGGACAACCATGTCGTGTTTCCAGCTCCACCTTTGCCTCTCCTAGGCCTGCAGCAGCTTCCATGCAGAGGTGGGGAGGTGCGGGGATGCCGTGGGGCAGCAGGCAGCTTCCTGCCCTCATCCCAACCACATCTCACTGCTGCTGCATCCTGGTGCTCTGTTGCTCTCAGGGATGCTGCCCGCAAGGCTTTGGTACCAATATTCCCCCACGGAGGAGATGGACTAAGGTTCATTTCTTGTCCTGCTTGGGGAGAAGAATGGCTGAGATGTTTTTTTTTTCTCACCTCCTTGGCTGCAGCTCTTGTTTGCTACCCCCCAGTGGGAGACCAGGGAACTTCTGACCTCAGGCATTGCTTTTTGCTTCTTGCTCATCCTTCTCTGCTGGAAGGCAGCGCTGAGAAGAGCAAAGGGCACTGTCCTCCAGCTTTGTGCTCACTGCAACAAGCCTACAAAGCCAGGAAGCCTATGTGGCTTGCACCACACTTCAAACAACGTGGATTTCAATGGCAGGGCCTTCCTACCAGCAAAGAAACAGAGGGGAACATAGAGCTGCCAGCCCCTTTCAGCCCTTCCCCCGCGGGATGATTCCCCTGGGGCTCTGTTTGCAGGAGCAGAGGTAGGTCTGCATGTGGGCATCGCAGAGAGAAGTACGCAGGGCGTTGTTCAGCCTGAAACCTGGAGGCTGCAGGCTTTCATTTTGTGACTTCTCTGGGGTTTCATTTCCCCGAGGACTGATGTGATGAGCTGCTGGGGGAAGCCTCGTCTCTTCTGTCAGACCGCATTGTGATGTCCAGCTTTCCTGTACTGCTGGGCCTCTTAATGTGCAGCCAGGGCACCACGGACCTGTGTATGTATTGTTCCTTCTGGCTTTGGGGAGCGGGTGCTGAAGGAAAAAGGAGCAGATGATGTACGGAGTGAAAATGGCGATAGCGTCGTCCCAGCGTTAAATTGATGCAATAGAGGGGAAAAAATTTGGCTTCTGGATCTGAGCTTCAGCTAAGAGTGATCGCCAGGAGAGCCGTAAGGCTGAGGAGGGAAGTAGATGCCTTGCTTCAGTTAACGCACAGACTCCCTCCCCGATTCATTTGATTTGTCAGCTCTGAATGAGCTTTAAAAGACTTCCAGATTCATGCTCTCTCCCGGCAGCCTGTAGTTCAGGGAATCGTATTCGCCGGCGGACTCCGTGCCCAGAATATGTCAGGGTTCATTCTGCTGCCTCGTGGAAACAGAGGGGAGGGAGAGCCCCGAAGACGTCCTCGTCCAGCAGCACCTGGCACGCTGTGCTGCCCGAGAGCCGCGGGCTGAGCGTGCTGCTTGGCTGGCTGGCTTTCTCACGGCACTTGCTGAAGGAGCACGGCCCCACGAGGAGCCCTCCTCGGATGCTGGAAGGCAGGCTTGGTGTGATTTCGTTTTTCAGATGGCTGCCTTTTCCTCCAGCCTTGGAAGAAAGGCCAGAGTGCTCACCCAGCCACGCGTTCCGTGTGTGTATGTGCCTATACACATAGAAAAATGCATATCTGTGTGATAGTGCATGCTTACACGTATTTATATGTATGTGCCTGTGACATGTCACAGTGAGGTAAGTGCTGGCATGGGTCCTGGAGGCACTGGGAAGGAGTGAGGTCTCCAAATAGAAGGCAGCTTTCTAAAGTTCCGCTAATTGGATTTGTTCCCATACGCTGTGGCTGATAAGCAGAAGGTTAATAAGAAAGCTGATTTTCCTAGTTGCCAGATTTCTCTTTTTAGACAAATAATTTAAGGGGGAAATACAGCGAGAGGCATCGGTATTATTCCTGATCTTAATATAGAGCAAGGCTGGCTGTATTTTAAACACTGAGCCCTTCTGTCAGCAGCTTGGTGGAAAAGCAGCAATTCCAGTTGGTTCCCATCATCTGACTTATTTTTCAGACACCCCCCCACATCCTTCCCTCCCTAAACCGCCTCCCTGATGGGCAGTATTTGGCGATACATATCATAAAAGGGGAAATTAAAATAACAGTGAATGAAAGCATTTTTTTTTCCTGCAGCGCTGTTTCCAGCTCGGATCTCCAAGCACGTGACATCAGCCAAGGGGTCCGTGGGATGGAGCATTTCCTTCCTTCCCTCAGGGCAGAGATGTTGAGTGAGCATCCTTATTTAGGCACAGCCTGCTCAGTTTGATCCAAGCTTACATACCCATCCTTAAAACCATGGGAGGGAGTTTTTCCCCCCTAAACCCTCAGCGCCGAGAAGTGGGTCAGAATTCTTCTGCAGTGTAGGAACAACAAAGCCCTGTATGTGGCCTGATTTTGAGTGGGATGGAGCTGATTTTCTCCTTTGTCGCTGCAATGGTGCTGCGTTTCGGATTTAGGGTGAGAATAATGTTGTTTCCACGTGGAGCTGAGGACTTGGTGCTCCTCGTGCCCTGCCAGAGGGGTGCAAGGAGCTGGGGGGGGACAGGGCCAGGCCAGCTGACCCCAAGGTGGTTAGGGTTAGGGGTCAGTAGGGTTAGGGTTCAGTGTGGTGCCGTGCTGAGCAGTAACAGCTGGAGGGAACGAGGAAGGCAATGTGGGGTGTTCCAAGCCATGGGTTGGTTCATCTTTTCAAGAACCCATTTGTTACCTGTGACAAACCCTGCTTTCCAGGGGATGTTTGCTCTGCTCTGGATACGAGTATCATAGAATCATAGAATGAGCTAGGTTGGAAAAGAGCTACAAGATCACGTAGTCCAACCATCCACCTACCACCAATAACCCCACTAAACCATGTCTGTCAACGCTATATCTAAATGTTTCTTGAACACCTCCAGGGACGGTGACTCCACCACCTCCCTGGGCAGTCCATTCCAGCGCCTGACCACTCTTTCAGGAAAGTAGTGTTTCCTAATGTCCAGCCAGAATCTCCCCTGGCGCAGCTTGAGGCCATTCCCCCTGGTCCTGTCAGTAGTGACAAGAGAGAAGAGGCCGACCCCCAGCTCACTGCAACCTCCCTTCAGGTAGTTATAGAGAGCCATGAGGTCTCCCCTGAGCCTCCTCTTCTCCAGACTGAACAACCCCAGCTCCCTCAGCCGCTCCTCATCAGCCCTGTGCTCCAGACCCCTCCCCAGCTTCGTCGCCCTCCTCTGAACACGCTCCAGGGCCTCAATGTCTTTCTTGCAGTGAGGGGCCCAAAACTGGACACAGTGCTCGAGGTGGGGCTCACCAGTGCTGAGTACAGAGGGAGAATGACTTCCCTACTCCTACTGGCAACACTATTTCTGATCCAAGCCAGGATGCCATTGGCCTTCTTGGCCACCTGGGCACACTGCTGGCTCATGCTCAGCTGAGTGTTCTCCAACACCCCCAGGTCCGTTTCTTCCACACTTTCTTCAAGCCACCCTGCCCCAAGCCTGTAGTGTTGCCTGGGGTTGTTGTGGCCAAAGTGCAGGACCTGACACTGGGTCATGTTGAGCTCCATCCCATTGGCTTCAAGCCCAGTGTTCAGCCTGTCCAGATCCCTCTGCAGGGCCTCGCTACCCCCAGGCAGCTGGACACTTCCTGCCAGCTTGGTGTGGTCTGCAAACTTCCTGAGGGTGCTCTCAATGCCCTCATCCAGGTCATCAATAAAGATATTGAAGAGGACAGGCCCCAGCACCGACCCCTGTGGAACACCGCTCGTGAGTGGTCGCCAGCTGGATTTCACTCCATTCACCACCACTCTCTGGGCCCGGCCCTCCAGCCAGCTCCTTACCCAGCACAGAGTGTACCTGTCCAAGCCACGGGCTGCCAATTTCTCCAGGAGAATACAGTGGGAGACAGTGTCAAAGGCTTTGCTGAAGTCTAGGTAGACCACATCAACAGCCTTTCCCTCATCCACCAGACGGGTCACTCGATCACAGAAGGAGATCAGATTGGTCAAGCAGGACCTGCCCTTCACAAACCCATGAGTAACGCACCCTGAACTGTTTCAAGAGAACGTAAGTGCTAGAGAAGGAAATCCAGGAGTGGTTTACCTGATGCGAGGAGCCAGGCGTAGATGAAAAGGCTTTGTTGGTATGTATAGGCGTCAGGACTTCAGGTTTCTACATTTCTGTTTCTCTATTCTAGTTAGTCTCAAAAATATCTTGGATGTCAACGTTGGATATATTGGGTTCAAAGTGAAGATTTCCACGAGAGAGGGTCCCCTTTAAACAGGGCTCTGAAGAAGATGCTTATGGAGGGATAGCACGGGTTTTTGTACCCATGCTCCTTCCATCACGGGGCCAGGTGTTAACTAGGGTTTATCCATCCTTCCACTTTCATCCAGTGATTCTTCAGTGCTTGTTGTCTAAGAAATCCGTGGAGCAGAGATCAGTTACGTTCTCATTCGCAGCTGGAACAGGCTCCCCCGGGGCGGTGGGCAGTGGGGAGCTCAGGGAGCGCTGGGGCATGGCTTGGACGTAGGGTTGGGGTTTGGGGGTGCTGTGTGGGGCTGGGGTTGGGCTCAATGATCTCTATGGGTCCCACAGAGCTTCCTGCTGCTGTGTGTTGGGGGGGCAGCAGGTTTATGAGCTTCCTTGCAGAGCTGCGAAGAGTGCTTTAGAGCAGCATAGCAGTGTGCTTCTCCAGATGGGGCTGTGGCTGGTGGTTGTGTGCTCTGCAGTGCAGCTTGGTGGCTGCCCAGTAAGCCTTTTCATTTTAATGGAGTTGGGATTACTGCATATTGAACATTTGGAGAATTGAAGTCGTTTTAGGGACAGAACTATGGAATCATTCCGCTTGGAAAAGACCACTAAGATCGTTACATCAAATCCCAGCCCACCCCACCGTGCTCACTGACCACATCCCTCAGTGCCACATCCCCACGGTGCTGGAACACCTCCAGGGATGGGGACTCCCCCCCCGCCCCTCCCTTGGCAGCCTGTGCCAGTGCATTACTGCTTTTTGGAGAATTTCCCCCAAATCCACTCTGCACCTCCCCCTGTGATTCTACTAAAGGCGAAGAGAGCACTGAGATCTCAGAGCACGTATGGGTTCCAACGTAGCACTGAAGCTTTCAGGCTGTTCTCTGCCCACTGTCTGAGTGGAACGGCAAGGCAAAATAACACTGACCATGAGGATGTGATGGGAGATTGCTCCAAAGTCCGCAGTGTCATCCTTCTCCTTTGGCTCATACTTTCAAGGCTGGGTGCTCGTGTCTGACTCGTTTTTGGGGCAGCACGGTTTAGCATCTGGAATTTTTGACCCTGTCTTTATTACTTCATCATTGGCCTATGAGAATTTGCCTGAACTCGCTAAATCCGGGGGCTTGCTCCTGCTAACTTGGGCAATCTTTGCCAAGCCATAAAGGTTGTCTTCACGTCTTCCCAGCGTCATTTGGACCCTCAGGACCAAACTTGCCAAAAAGCACTGATCTGCAAGGCTTTTCAGGCCTCTGCATTCACAAGAGCAGGTTGGATGGGGCCCTGGGCAACCTGGTCTGGTACCAGGTGTGGAGGTTGGTGGCCTTGCCTGGGATGGAGTGAGGTTGGAACTTGATGATCCTCGGGGTCCCTTCCAACCCAAGCCATCCTATGATTCTATAAGCAGAGTATCTGGCTCAGTTCTCTGTGGAAAGTGGGTCGCTGGGAGTAAGGGGTGTAGCTTTGTGTCCTTGGGGGAGAGGGCTGAGATAACGTCATCGTGTCCATTGAAGGCATGGAGGCTGATGTCAGGCTTGCACCGAGCGTCCCGGGGGTGCTGCGTGGCCGTTGGTGGGGAGGGTGTAGCACACCAATGGCAGAGCTGCCAGGCGCTTGGAAATATTGGGTGTCCTGAATGGCTGATCACATACAGGCAAGCAATGCATGGTGGCAGTGGTGTCTGGGATGGTATGAAACCATGAATTCCATGTGTGTGGAGGTGATGCACTGAGCTGTGGGCGTCCCTGCTCATTGCAGGGAGTGGGACCGCACGGCCTGTAAGGGTTCCTTTGTGATTCTGTGATGCCAGCTTGGTTCTGTGCTTTTTTGTAAGGGCGGGTTTGTGCTGAGCACATCAGCACGGAGTCAGAGCTGTGCCAGGGCTGTTCTCTGTAGCTAAGAACCCATTAGGCAACCATTTGCTAACCTCGATGAGCAGCAGGGGAGCTGTTCCGTCAGGCCTGAGCCTTACTGTACAAGAAAGCAGGGGCAAAGCTGGGAGGTTAGGAGGGGGAATCAGTGCTGTTCAGCCTTAACTTCCAGCCTGCAGGCCGTGGAGAGCTAGGAGCTAGACCCACTGGGGCCTGCAGGCTCAGCATGGAGGCAGCTGAATGCTACCCAAGCATGGGTTGGGCATGGGGTAATACTGAAGCGGATACCAAAAGTTGAGAGTGCTCAGCACAAAACCGGGCACCTTCCTGAAAGAAAGATCCAGTGTTTGGGTGCTGGGGTGTTGGAGCTGCAGGTGGGTGAGGGCTGGAAGACGATTGGGGGCTTTCATTACGTGCATGCTCTGTTCTGACCCATGGTCTTGGAGCCAAGTCTCCACTCGGTGTGGGGAAGCTGCTGGGGTCCGGGAGCGACAAACTGAAGATGGAAATCCCGGATTCCAACCGGAGCAGAGAAGGTGACAGAAGGTTTGCTGCCTGAAGCCAGTCACATTTTATCTTCAGTAACAACAACAACAACAACCACAAAAAACCCCCATGGTTTGCGGGTTCTTCGGAATAAAGGTTATATTTGGTGTCAGGCTTTTTGGTGCGAGCCGTGTAAATAGTACGGAAGGATCTATTGAATCATTGTTTGAGCTGCATCGAACCGGGGCGCGCTCTTTGAAGTACGATTGTTTTGATCTGTTCCCTGTTCTTTTCTATTTTTTTTCTTTTTCTTTTTTTTTTTTTTTGCAGCTTTTCCGACGCGTGGCAGCCGCCTTGCCTGGAATGGAAAGCACACAAGACAAAAGTAGAGAAGACAGTATCCTTTATGCGGCGGCGCGGTGGTGGCAGGGCGCTGCCAGTTACCGTGGGCGAGGAGGAGAACGCAGGTCCTGAATAACAAAGGGGTGGAGGAGGAGGAGGGGGTGGGGTCTGTCCTGCAGCCCTTGGTCAGCTTAAGGACATCCCAGCAGGAGTCCTGAGAGGGGAATGGAAGCAAGTCGTGGCTGAGGTTGGAGTGCTGGGGAGGAACCCTGCTTGGGCAAGCAGAGGAATCTCCAAGGACGGATCCTGTAGCCGTAGTGGTGGTCCTGGTCCTTAACCTCAGACCTCTCTGGGCAAACTTAGGGCTGAAGCTACACCTCCTGTGAAGCATCGTAGAGCAGAGAGGTACAGAGGGCCTGGGGGCTGTGCTGAGGCACAAGCTCTGCGTGATAACACTTGGGGTTGACCTCCTTCAGCAGGTCACCAAAGGTTAATGAGCAGCCATCTTCCTTAACGAGAGGGTGGTGGTAGGATACGCAAGCACCCAGGGTTTCACTATGGGGGATTTTCATCACCAGTTACTAAAGGGGAGAGTAATAAGGGCACTTTGAATTTGACTTCCTGCAGCCTGCAGATAGTAGGAACTGAACTGAACACAACTCAGCTCTGCTGGGATTAATGGTGGGGGATTTTCCAGAGGCTCTTTCATGGAACATGGAGGGTTCAAGGGTTTTAAACTGCTCGCACCAAGTGACAGAGCGCTCTTAAATACACAGACAGATCCAAATCAGCCAAACAGATGCTTGAAATGAATCCTTGCTCTTCTATTTCCCTTTTTTTTTTTTTTTTCCTCCTCATCTCTGTAAAGAGCAACTTGAACCCCCAAGGAGATGAGGTGGAAGCAGCAGCTGCCCGACCTGACCCATCCATCCTCCTCTATGCTGGCTGATAAGAGGAACACTGGAGGCGTAGCGCGGGTGTTTGGGGTTAGTGCAGGAGCTCCTGCTGCCACGAGCTGTCAGCACAGGGGCTTGGCATGCCAGCAGGCCTGGTGGACCTCCTGCTCTGCATGGGTGGCAGCAGTGTGGCAGCATGGCCAGGACAGGGAGGGCTGCTGAGAAACAGCATCTCAGCTTTCCTTCCCCAGGGCTCTTCCGTGTGCACAGCGCGGGTATGACGAGGCCAGGCTGAGCTGTGCCCCGTCTGTTGGCCTTAACTCCTCGCTCCCAGTGATTGACATCAAACTGGAAAAGCCTCAAGAGCAGCCTGTCAGTGAAGGAGGCTGCTCCTGCTAATACCGCGTGGCTTCTAACCTTCTCCAGAACATCACTGCTTCCCCTCCCTTTACTCTTCATTGACTGCGGTGTGAATATTGGCTTGAACCTTCCCCTTTCAGTAATAACGTATTGCAGTTCATCATCGCTGGCTGTCTCGTGGAGATGATCTTATTAGCTTCACAAGCACACACACACACACACACACACACACACACACACACAAAGAAAATGTCGGTGTCTTCATTATTTATAAGATAAAAAAAAAAAAAAAAGCCAAAATATTCCAGCGTATTCTAGTTACGACTTTAAAAAAAAAAAAAAAAAAAAAAAAAAAAAAAAAAATTAAAGTAATTTTTTTTTTTTTTTTTTTTTTTTTTTTTTTTTTTTTTTTTTTTTTAAAATATGTTAACGATACTGCACTTTGAAACGATGGAACCCGAGTAAAGTTTTGGATTGGACTTAGATGAGAGGCCCTGCCACAGCAGGGGAGCCGGCTCCAGCGCTGCCCCGACCCAACAGTAACGCAGCCGGCGGCCAAAGCCGAGCTCCCGTGCTTGGAACAAGAGGTAGCCAGGATGGTTTCCCAAACCCCACGTTCTTGGGACCCAACCTCAGTAGGGCTTGGAGGCGTCCTGAGAAGCGCGGGGTCTTTTTTGGGGTGGGCTGTGAGCGGCTCGGGAAGGATTTGGGGTTGGGAAGGGGTTGAGTGCGCGTCAGCGAAACACAGGGAACGAGGAGAGGTGTTTTCGGAGGGCGAGATGAGCGGGATGAGCGTTGTTTTCCGTAGAACGAGAAGAAGTGAAATCGTGGCTGCGTTGAGAGGCCGGGGGGTGTCGCGGCGGGGCTGGACGGAGGAGAAAGCGTCGCGCTTCTTGTGCGATGGGAAAGGGGGAAATTGGAAAGGAGCCGGGGAGCGAAGCGGAAAGCTGCCTGAGCTGATGGGGACGTGTGAGTCGGGGCGGGGGGGGGGGGGGGGAAAGAGGAGAAGCAGCGGGTCCCCATCCAGGGCCTGGAGAGCGGGCGGTGGGCACGGCCGTACCGCGGCGAGGCCCCGGGGGGGGTCCGGGCAGGGAGTTGGGTAGGATGGAAGCCAACTTCTGGTGAAGCAGACGGATGCCTTTATTTTATAGCATGTTCTTTTGCTGCTTTTTTTTTTTTTTTTTTTTTACGTTGGATCTTCCAAGTCGGATTAGTTTCGTTTTTCGCTAGAGCTGTATAGGTTGGTTCAACACGAGTCCCTTCGTTTCCTATTGAACTAGGCTTCCGATGAACCGTTCCTCTTTGATATTTATTTCTCTTGCTTCATTTTTCTTTTTTTGTACTATTTTCGGTCATTTTGGTGAGTTTTTTGCTGTTGTTTCTTTTTTTTTTTTGGCGGAGGGGTCTGTTTAGAGCTTCGCTGATGTCGCGAGATGTAGCTACCCGAGAAACGCGGACGGAACACACTAGAAGTGCACCCTTGTAATCTTTTCCTAGTCATTGTGAAGTTGCTGTGTCAGTTAATAAACACAACTGTAAATACATTGTTTGCTGGGCGAAGAAGGCTGAGATAACAGTGCAGGAAGGGGTTCTTGAGCCTGCGGTGCGATTGCTGCTGACCAGCAGCTGCAGGCACGCGTCCAGGCTCCTCTCGGTTCTCCTCTGCCCAAAAAGGGACAGGAGGGAATCGTCCTCACCACCCCGTGCACCAGGAGATGGGCACAACGTCCTGGGGTTCTTCATTCCCACGCCGGTGCCAGGCTCGTGCCCTGCCCTGGGTCTCTAGCAACTCTGCACAACAATAACTTCAAAAGCAGAATGAGATGTCAAGTGCTTTTATAATGCAATATCAAAGGCGAGTTGTTTTTTGGGTTGGGTTTTTTTCTTTTTCTTTCTTTTTTTTTTTTTTTTCTTGACGTGGCATGTCTTGAAATAAACATCGATGATATGTGACAAAGGATCATTCTTCCTTTAAAAGAAGCTCCTGAGGGGAAGGAAACCTGGCTGCTTTCCCTGTATTGTACTGGTCCGAACTGTGCAGGAAAGATCCATCTTGCCTCTTCGGTCATTTCTTCGTTGGCTTTTTTTTTTTGCCTTCTTCCTTTTGGTTTTCACGCAGTCCACGTTGGCCATCGTTTCCCTGTTCCCTACCGGCACGCACTTTTTGGGTTTCCCTTTGCTTTTTGGGTTCCCCTTTGCTTTTTGGGTTTCCCCTTTGCTTTTTGGGTTCCCCTTTGCTTTTTGGGTT
>NC_034409.1:193673446-193680285 GCF_002078875.1 Numida meleagris | reverse complement strand
CTTTGCTTTTTGGGTTCCCCGTTGCTTTTTGGGTTCCCCGTTGCTTTTTGGGCTTCCCTTTACTTTTTGGGCTTCCCTTTGCTTTTGCTCCATCGGCATGGCCAGTAGAACCGCGGGAACAGACTTCTTTTGCGATGACTTTGACGACAGTGAAGGTTTCTGCTCCGTTTCTTTTCTCCTCCCCGCTCTGGTTGTTGTACAGTACATGACGCAGCTGTCCATTACTCACTTTTTGTCTTGATAACAAGTAGTTGAAGAAATTGTATAAGGGGAAAAAAAGGTTCCTTTTCTTCATGTTGGAATGTCACTGGTACCTCAGCTCTGTTTGATAATATGAAACAACAAAAGAATCCGTAGCGCTTGAACTAAATAAATACCTGTCTCATTGGAAGGCTTCGCTCTCTTCTCTGCCTCTGGCCATGGGAACGTGGGGTTGCAGCGAGCGCTTTCCGCCGCCTTCGAGGTGTTGGTTGGAGGGAGCAGCCTGTGAGGGCTGGAGGTTTTGGGGGAGGGCGGAGCGGTGCTCGGCGCTGTGCAGCTTTGCCTTTCTGCTCCTTTCTTGCTCTTTTGCAATCCAGCAGCTTCCTGCGTCGTGTTCCGCCTTGGGGCTGCGCTCCTCTTCCTCGGACCCGCGGTTGGACCGAACCCCGCTGCTGGCAGACCGTGCTCCAGCCCCATCCTACTGGATGCTGCAGGAACGGGTGGGTGAGTACGGGTGGCGGACGTGCCCCCAGCTTGTCCGGTGGTTCCGTATGGTTGGAAGTCTCCCCTCTTTTGGCCTCAGTTGGACATCAGGAGGAAATCCTCCACTGCGAGGATGGGCACCGTGATGCTGCCCGGAGCCCTGGGTCCCGAGGCTGCTGATGGGGCTGTGGGTCCCTGCTCGTGGAGGTGTGGGGCTGGGGGGCTCTGAGCGCCCTTCCCACCCAAACCGCTCCGGGGTTCTGGTTCCTGGAGGGGGTGGTGGAAGTCATGGGTGGCCATCCATTCTGTAGGAATGCCAGCAGCCCAACCCCAAGTGCACTCCATGCAAGGTCTCCTTTATTAAAAGTGGTCTCGTGGGGGTGCCCTGGGGCTGGTGTTACGGGCAACAGCCGCACGGGAGGCAGCACTGGCACCAGTCTGTGCCATTACAGAGCTGGGGAGCATCCATCCCACCAGCAGTCGGGGTGGCAGGGTGCTGGAACTCCCTGGTGGCCTCACTGCAAACCCTGCTGCAGCCATGCATGGCCCCACGTAGGAAACTTAATTAGGATCCCTTTGTATCAGAGGGTGTTTGGGATTGAGTGGCTGCAGGGTGAGGCAGACATTTGGGATGCTGCAGGGGGGGATTTTGCTGTTCCCCCTTATAGCTGCAGTCCTGGGATTGGGTTTTCCCTATAGGGATACCCCCCTCCCCCCATAGGGATGCTCAGGGCTTGCTTCCCAGCCACCCGCTGCCCTTTCCAAGCCCAACCTTCCAGCCTCAGCCGGGATATAAATTAAAGCAATTCCATGTCGGCCACCCGGAGAGCGCGTCTGGAAGGAGCACGGCTGCCCTGATTGTGTTAAGGTTTGATTAATGATACCGCTAATTAAAGTGCCGCAATCACCGTTTCCCCTGCACACCACCTGCTCAGCACATTGGCGTTCAGGAGATGCAGTGATGCTGGGTGCCAGCCGTGGCTGGGATGCGCCCTCGTTCATGGGGATGAACTTCTGGGGCTGCCATAGGGCACGCCTTGATTCTGCTGCTTTTGTCCTTCACGCTCCCCGGATTTAATTGCAGTGTGTTTAATTAGGATTGGAACTTGACGATCCTGGAGGTCCCTTCCACCTCAAGCCAGGTGGCGTTGCAGTGGAATGCTGCTGCGTCCCCCGGTGTCCCCGTGCTGTAGAACCCCAAACCCAGGCTCACCCCCAGGGTCTGCATCCCAGGTGCTGCTGCACAGATGGGGACCTCCATCAGCGCTAATTGGCGGCAGTGGCTAATTGGCTCCTTGCTGTGCACCCTGGGAGCTGGGGACCTCATGGTACAGGAGTTGGACACCGTTTTCCCCGTGGAACCACTCCCCTTTGGGCCTCTGGAAGGGGATGCTGTGCAGAGGGTCTGTGGGGGCTCTTCCCCAGCTCCCCCCCAGCACCACGCAGACCCCACACCCGCTGTCACCCCCCAGTGCTGCTCACAGCCCTCCTCACCCCGCAGCCTGGGTCTCATTGGGGCCACCTTTATTAGAGAGCCTTTTTTTTTTTAATAATTTTCTCCAAAAATCGATGGCGTTCGCAGGATTGGGTTTGCAGCAGTGGCGATGCGAGGAAGGCCAGGGGGAGGATGACAGTGACACCTGGGGACATCCATGAAGCTTTGCCCGAAGAATGGGCTGGTTGCTGGTGCTGCTGTTGGTTTCCTACTTGTGGTTTGCAGTCTTTTTTTTTTTTTTTGAAATTCGTGAGCTGCTTATTTCATATCAAGAGTTCTTGCAGTGATGCTCCTGGTGCCGCCCAATGCATGAACGTGGCCCCGCTGTGCACTGCCCTGGGTTGGGGCCACCCCAAGTGACCGTCCCCATGTGTTGACCCCAGATCAAAGCCCAGCGGCGGCCAGGAAGGGGCTCAGTGCCCAGGGAGCTGTTCCCATTCCCCAAAACCTCATGCTGTGTGTCCCTCCTGGAGCTGCTGCTGCTTGGTGCTGGCTGGGGAAGCCCCATTGTGGCCAAGGCTCTTCTCAGCCCAATTCTTGGGTTTCCATCCCAATTCCAGGATTCTTATCCGAATTCCTGGTTTCCTACCCCAATTCCTAGGTTCCCATCTCACTTCCTGGGGTTCCCATCTCAATTTCTGTGTTCCCATCCTGGTTCCTGGATTCCCATCCTGGCTCCTGGGTTCCCATCCCAGTACCTGGGTTTCCATTTCACTTCCTGGGGTTTCCATCTTAATTTCTGTGTTCCTAATTCAGTTCCCGCATTCCCATCCCAGTTCCTGGATTCCCATCTCACTTCCTGGCATTCCTACCTCACTTCCTGATGTTCCCATTCCAGTTCCTGGTGTTCCTATCCCAGTTCCTGGTGTTCCCTTCCCAATTCCTGGGTTCCCACCTCACTTCCTGGGGTTCCCATCTCAATTTCTCTGCTCCTAGTTCAATCCCTGCATTCCCATCCCAGTTCCTGGAGTTCCAGTTCCTGGTGTTCCCATCCCAGTTCCTGGGTCCTTGACCCCAGTTCCCAAGGATTTGTCCCCATTTCCTGAGCTTGCTCAGCCTTGGGGACTGGAGCAAGGCTGAAAGCCAGACAAGGGCATGGAGCTGCTCGTGTGTATGGGGCTCTCTGGGTATGGGATAAGGGTTCTCATCCCCCCCCTTGCACTCAAATCCTTCTCCATTCACTCTCCCCTCACACCAGCCCCATGCTTGTTACCTACCCTGACACCTGTTGGCATTTGCAGATTGGTTTTTCCCTGTCCCAGGACTGCAGTTCTGGGGAAGAAACCAACACTACGGTGCTGGAGCCTCCCCCCAAAAGACCCTTCAAAAGAGCAGTTTTGTAAGGAGAACCTGGCTGCCTCCCCAGAATAGCTGCTGGGACCAGCACCCCTCCAAATACATCCCAAAAAACTTAAGGTATTTCTGCAGCTGGAGATCTGGGGTGGCGGATGGTGCCGGGCTGCAGGGCCACATCCTCCCATCCCCAGCAGCTTCCCTGGGGCGCCTGGGGTCTTGGCTTAGGTTTTTGGGTGCGTGTAGGTTATCGGATGCAAAAGCCATGGGTGGGTGGGCTGGGGTTGCTCCCCTTTATCCCAAAAGGACGATTTTTGGGGGGTGCCAAGCCAGGGGCGTGTTACCTCGGGCTGGGGAGCCAAAGGGACCACTAAAACCAGCACGGCATCCACATGAAGGAGCCCAGGGCTGCGCCAGTGGCGGCCCCCGCCAGCAGCCCCAATGCCATCTGGTCCCCAGAGACGCGGTAGGGATCCTCGCGCACGATGACATGGGTCACCCCGGGGGCTGCAAGGCAAAAAGGGGGCGGTGGATGGCCTGGGGGTCCCCCACGGGTGTCATATCCCCCCAGAAACCCTGAAAATCTCCCTCCCGAGCCCCCCCGCCCCATCCTCTATCCCTGTGGGCCGCCCCAAGTGCCACCGTGCACCGAGTTTGCAGGGTCTCTCAGCCCACTGCTTCCCACAAATCCCGCCAAGTATGAAATTGTCACTGGGGGACCGGGGTTGGAGCTGTGACCCATTGAGCATCCCCCAGTCGGCACCAAATGGCACAGAGGGAAGGGGAGAATGGGGGCGATGCCCCATGGCCACCCACCTCCGTACTGGTGGCCGTAGTGGCCGGAGCTGATGTAGGCGGTCTGGTGGGAGTCGATGGGCACCGTCTGGTAGTAGTCATCATCGTAGGGGTCGTAGACGTGTACCTGGGAGTGGTGGGAGCAGTGTCAGGCCGGTCCCCTGTGGGGACCCCATGACGTAGCAGGAGCTGATCACAACGTGGCCGTGCCTCAGTTTCCCCTCTGTGTGATGGGGTCTGACCCGTGGGTTGGGGGTGCAAGGAGGCCTCTCCGTGCGCTGTTGTAGGGGCCACTCAGGAGTGGCCCACTGAAGTGCCAGGGGAAGCCTTTGTGGAAGGGCCTCAATCACCATCCTACCCTGGGGGCCCTATACTCTGCCCTTGTTCCTGTTAACTTCCTCCCATCACCTTAACTCTGCCCTGCTCCCCTTAACTGCCCTTAACTCTTCCCCTACTCCCCTTAACTCTGCCCCTATCACCATAACTCCATTCCCATCACTCTGCCCCATCACTTTAACTCTCACCCTGCTACACTGAACTCTTTCCCCATCACCTTAACTCTGCCCCCAACACAACTCTTCCCTTTCTCCCCTTAACTCCGTCCCCATCACCTTAATTCTGTCTCTATCATCTTAACTCCATCTCCATCACCTTAACTCTATCCCTGCTGCCCTTAATTATGTCCCCATCGCTTTAACTCTGCCCCTATCCCCTTAACTCTGCCCCCTCACCTTAACTCCATCCCCATCACCTTAGCTCTGCCCCTGCTCCCTCTGACTGTCCCCATTTCCCTTAACTCTGCCCTTCTCAACTCCGTCCCCATCCCCTTAACTATGTCCCCAGCACTTTAACTTTGCCCCCGCTCCCCTTAACTGCCCCCACTGCTCTTAAATTTGTCCCTGCTTCCTTAACTTTGTCCCCATCACTTCAACCCTGTCCCCACTGCCCTCAACTCTGTCCCCATCACTTTGCCACTATCACCTTAACCTCATCCCCTTACCATAACTGTGTCCCTGTTGCCCTTAACTCTGCCTGTATCCCTTTAACTGTTTCCCCATCACCTTAATTCGTAGAACCACAGAATCATTACGGTTGGAGAAGACCTCCAAGATCCCCAGTCCAACCCATCCCCACCATGCCCACTGACCATGTCCCTAATTCTGCCCCTATCCCCTTAACTGTGACCGCATCACTCTCACCCTGCTACACTGAACTCTTTCCCCATCATCATAACTCTGCCTGTATCACCTTAACTCTGCCCATATCACCTTAACTCTGCCTCTCTCCCCCTTAGTTATGTCCCCATTGCCATCCCCAGCTCAGTTATGTCCCCATTGGTGCCATCAATGTCCCTATTTCGGGGGACAAGGGTGGGGGAAGCCTCACCGGGGTGGATTTTGCCTCCAGCATGGCCATCTTCCACGCACTGCAAAGGAAGCAAAGGGAACGGGTTGGGGGCTTGGCCAGGCAGTGGTCCCCTCCCTCCAGCTGCGCTGGCATTAATCCTTAATTCCCAATTAGCATGGGGATGGGGAGGGGGATGGGACTGGGACCCGATGGCACAGGGGTGGGGACGATGGGCAGGAATGGCTCAGGGTGAGTGAGGTGGGAATGTGACCCCGAACTGGAGGGGAAAGTGAATAATGGGTGAGTTTCCCTCCATTCCAAGCGTCTCAACATAGAATCATAGAATGGCATGAGTTGGAAGGGACCTCAAAAACCATCCAGTTCCAGCATCTCCCTGTCTTCTAAGAGCAGCTTAAGGTTTCATGCTATTAAAGATAAAGAGGAGCGGTGCTAAAAGCGGCATTGCATCATCCTGGGCATGGCCTTAATCCAATTAGCGCTCCATGTTTGCATTATTTATCAGCGAACACCGATGGAAACACTGCCACAGTTCTTTGTCGTTGGCTAAGAGCTGATTTCTCATCCAGGGTGCTTAAAAATAGCTCTGCTTGGCTCAGAGGTATTCAGCGAGAAAAGCAAATCTGCACCCATTGCCCTGCAAACGACCTCGGGGCTCACAGCGAGCGGGAGCTGGGGGCAGCGGGACGCGATTCTCTCCCTACTGAGGTGCTCATGGGGCCAGGATAATGGGGGCAGGAGCTGCTGAGGGGATTGGGGCACTTACATGGCGTCGTCCTCGCTCTCGGCGCACAGCGTCGTCTTGGAGCCGTCCCGCAGCACAACGGTCAGCAGGCACTCGCGGCTCTTCCCCTCGGGTGGCTGCACGTCTGCAAGGGGACAGCCAATGCCAACCTTGGGGGGGTACGCAAGGGGACCCCGAAGCCACCTGAGGGGACCCACAGTGCCAACCAATGGGATCCCCAAAGCCACCTAGTGGGACCCCAAAGCTGTCCGTTGGGATCCCCAAAGCCACCTGAGTTGACCCACAGTGCCACCCAATGGGATCCCCAAAGCCAACCCAGTGGGACCCCCAAAACCACCCAGTGGGACCCACAATGCCATCCAAGACAACCACCAAAGCCACCTGAGGGGACCCACAGTGCCAAGCAATGGGGTCCCCAAAACCACCCCAGTGGGATCCCCAAAGCCATCCCATGGGGCCCCA
>NC_034409.1:193669448-193672269 GCF_002078875.1 Numida meleagris | reverse complement strand
CCAATGGGATCCCCAAAGCCAACCCAGTGGGACCCCCAAAACCACCCAAGGGGACCCACAATGCCATCCAAGGAGACCACCAAAGCCACCTGAAGTGCCTCCCAGTGGGGTCCCCAGAGCCACCCATGGTTTGGGATTTCCACCCCAAAAGCCGCGCTCAGAGTTGGCTTTGGTTTTGTCTTTGTCTCTGCGCTCAAAGGTCAGGCGCCAACGCCAGCAGAAACTTCCACCTCCGCAGCAGAAAACGAGCCCACGTTTCCCACCCGGGTTCGGGCTGAGTTCGCTTGGGGATGCGCCAAACCTCACGGACGCACGAGAGGGACCCGACACCAAACACAGCACGCGGTGTTTGCCATCGCGCTCCGGCTTTGCCAGGAGCAACGTGGAGGCTCCGGCGTCGCCGCGCGGAGGAAGGCGCTTTGTGCCGCGCCGTGGGCTGAGCCGAGCTCCGCCGCTGTGTTTGTGCGAGACGGAGCGCTGAGTCAGAGCCGTGGGAGCGTGTTGGGAACGAGCGCAGAGCGGAGGTGGGGAAAGGAGAGGAGGGGAGAGCAGCGTACACAGCCACACAGAGCCCCGCGGCTTGGGGACACAATGTGGGGACACAGAACATTGGGATTCCAAGCTTGGAGAGGCAGTGCAGAGAGATGGAGCTTGGGGACAGAGGGCTTGGGGACATGGAGCTTGAGGGTACAGGGTTTGGGGACACGGGGCTTGGGGATACCAAACTTGAGTACATAAGGATTGGAGACATGTTGGGGACACAGGGTTGGGGGGCACTGAGCTTGGGGACATGGGGGGTTGGGAATGCTGGGCTGGGGTATGTAAGTGTTGGAGACACGGAACGTGGTGACAGAGCTTGGGAACAACAAGAAGTGGGGACACTGTGGGGACTGAGAGCTTGGGGACACAGGGCTCGGGGACGTGGAGTTCGGGGACTCAGAACTTGGAGACACACACACCTTGGGGATGCAGAGCTTGGGTACACAAGGAGTGGGGATGCAACGCTTGGGGACACAGAGCTCGGGGGACGTGGGGCTTGGGGATGCAGGGACTGGGGGCACAGAGCTTGGGGATGCTGAGCTTGGGAACGGGGATTTGGGGCCGCAGGGCTTCGCTCACCGCGGCACTCGCGCCCGGTCCGCACGTCGCGGCAGCTGTACTTGACGTGGATGCGCCCGTCCATGTCGCGCTGCGTCTCGTCGTGGTAGTACACCAAGCTGCCATCCAGGTAGAGGACGAACCAGTTCCTCTTCCAGCGACGCAGGATGGAGCCTGGGGGATGGTGGAGCGTGAGTGACCCTAAACCCACAGCGGGGTCCCACCGCCCCCGGCACAACCCATAGGGTGCCCGGCCTGGGGATGAACCACAGCAGTGTGGCTTTAATTGGATCCAGCCCTGAGGCATCTCCCACTCCTTACAGGGTGGGAGCAGGAGGGTCCTCGCAGTGCACCCGTGGCCGAGCTCCACGAGCCCAAATTCCGTGTCCTGGGTGTGAGCGCCCAAGTGCGGGACTCAGGAACGGAACCCCACGGAGATTGGGAGCGGGGAATGGGATTGGCACTCACTCTGCCGCCAGAGCCATCCGCTCTTCACCAGTGCCATGGCTGCGGGAGGGCTTCCGGACCTTCTGCTGCAGGGAGGGAAAAAAAGAGAAAAACAGAACGGGGTTAGAAGAGCAGCTCCCACTGCCCCCGCTCCCTCCCCATGGGGCTGCGGGGAGGGCGATGAGAAGTGCCCGGGTGAATCGGGGCCGCGCAGCCGTAGGGTTTCATAACCGGGGAAGGACTGAGGTGGGGAGGGCTGTGCCACCTTTCTCGCTGCCTTTAATCTCGTTGGGATTTAGGGATTATCGTCCCGTGGAGGTAAATGGAGAAATCCGGGAGGCGGATGAAAACAGGCGCTCCCTCCCCAGGGCCCCGGTAACTTTCCACGTCGAGCGGGGTGGCCGCGCTTGTTTTCTTTTCCTGCCTGGATGGAAATTAGTCCTTAATGAGGCCATGAAGTCATCGCTCCCCGGGTCCCCGAGCAGTGACAGCAGCACGGTGCCAGGCAGGAACGGTCCCATTGCCGGGAGCCTCCATAGCACAGCACTGCCCGAACCCTGGGGCATCCCCCTGGGGTCTGCTGCCCCCGTCCCCCTCCACCCGCACCCCTCTGTCACCCCCACATCCCCCCGAAATCACAGCGCCTGGTGCTCGCATCTCTGGGCACCATCACTCTCCTGGACTCACATCCCCAGTACCCACATCTGGTGCTCTCCCGTCCTCCCCCCACACCTTTTCTCCCTCCATATCCACACGGCGGGGCACCGCTTTCTGCATCCCCCACGGTGCCCACGTCCCCATGTCCATGCACCCCCCAATTCAGCACCCCCCCATCTCCAGTGCTGCCCTCCCACCGTACACCATCTCCTGCTGCTCCCACACCTGGTAACCCCCGTACCCCATTCCCCTGTGCCCCTACTCCCTGTACCCCCATCCCTTATACCCCATCCCCCTGTACCCCCATCCCTTCTACTCCATTCCTGGTACCCCATTCCCCGTACCCCATCCCTTGTACTCCATTCCTGGTACCTCCATCCACTTGTACTCCATCTCCTTATACCCCCAAAACCATACCTCCCTCTCTGGTATCCCCCGTGCCGCTGTACCCCCATCCCTTGCACTCTCTTTTCCCTTTACCCCATCGCCCTGTACCCCATCCCTTTGTATCTCCATTCCCTCCCCTTGTTCCCCCATCCTTCTGTAACTCCATCCCCTGGCACCCCCATCCCTTGTACCCCCATCCCTGCTACCCTCATCCATTGTACCCCATTCCCTT
>NC_034409.1:193664373-193669088 GCF_002078875.1 Numida meleagris | reverse complement strand
TACCCCCTCCTCCCGCATCCCACCTCCTCGTACCCCATCCCCATTCCTCATCCCATTACCCTCCCTCCATCCTCACCCCCCGGACCCCCCTGGACCCCTCACCGTGCACAGCAGCGCAGTAGATCCCCGCTGCGCTCCGCTCCCGCTCGCGTTCCCACCGCCCGTCCCCGCCGCACGCACAGCGCGCTGGGAGCTGTAGTCCGACACTGGGAAATGGTTCCCAAGGAGCTGGGGGGCCCTCGGCATCGGGGCAAAAAACGGCGATTTGGGGCAATTTGAGGTCCCGAAGCACTTTGTGGGGTCGCTCCGGGGTTGGTGGTCCTGGGGGATGCTGCGGGTGGGAGGGGGCTGCTGGTCCTGGGCGGGGGTCACAGCGTCACCTCCATCCCACAGAGCAGAGGTGAGGTCAGAGTTGGGCTGAGTCACAGCCTGAATGTGAGAGCCCTCAAAAGTGGGGACCTACGAAGGGTCCCCCCCCTCCCAGAGCCCCCGTCCCCCCCCCTGCGATCCACACAGCATCACACGGACGGAGCGGCCGCGTGATTGAGAAGAATAGGGAAAAAAAGCAGCTGGGAATTCCAAGCCAATGCTGAGTGCTTGGGGAGATGGTGTGGGGGGGTCTCCTGGGGGGCACAGCTCAGAAGGGAGCCTCGAGGCCATGGGGTACAGAGAGGCTGGGGGGGCATGGGGGAGTCATGGTGCTTAATGCCTCGATGCGGTATCCCAGCATCTGGGGCCAGCGTGGTGGGAGGGGGAACGCCTTCTGCAGGGACAGCCCCAATGTGACACCAGGTTTGGGGGGCTCATAAAGCGGGGGGGGGTAGGGGAGGGTCGGCAAACCCCTGGCTCTGCAGAACAGCATTTGGGAACGCTGCTGCCTTTGGGGTCATCACGACAGCCCCCCTTGTGCCGAAACCCGCGACGGGAAGGGGACAAAACCGCATCTCTTGGGGGGGAGCAGGTCCCCACGGCTGCCCTGCGTGAAACCCCGTACAGCAAACCCATGTGCAAGGAGCGCGGCGTGCAGACGTGCGGGCGCTCACGGGGCGGGATTTGGAGGCGAGGAAGGGGCACGTTCCCTACGGCCGACCCCGGCAGCGCCCCAAATCCCCGGGGCTGCTTGGCATCGCGCGGCTTCAAATCCGACTCGGGTTATTTATAGCCGGGGTTGGGCTGCTGATACAGATGTTCGTTAAGCGTCGGGCAGCCCCGCATGCAAAAGCCGCATCTATTCCAGCGGGCTGCTCACCCGCAGCCTCTCCTCTCCCTCCCTCCCTCCCTCCCTCTGGCGTTGGCTTTGCTGTGTCAGGCAGCAGAAGGAATTCAATCGATGGGCGATGGCGGCTATTGCTCTGCACAGCAGCTCGCTCGTGTTGTGACTTTCGGAAAGAGCTGCACGGCCCCAAATTCGACTCGGGGTTGCTTTGTTCTGCAACGAATTAGGGAGAAGATCCCCATAGGAAGAGCGAGGCTTTGGCCGAAACGTTGGCCGGTGTCGGTCGGGCCCTCGGTGCCTGACGCTTTTCCTCCGTGCACTGTGAGCTCTGCCACAGTGGTTGGCATAATTTGTCTCCTTGGCAGCAGAAGGACATGCCACCGAAAGAGAGAAATAGATCATAGAATCCTAGAATGGCCTGGGTTGAACAGGACCTCAAAGATCACCTGGTTTCAACCCCCTGCTGAGTGCAGGGTCGCCAACCACCAGCCCAGGCTGCCCAGAGCCACGTCCAGCCTGGCCTTGAATGCCTGCAGGGACGGGGCATCCACAACCTCCTTGGGCAACCTGTTCCAGTGCCTCACCACCCTCCGAGTGAAAAAATTCCACCTAATATCCAACCTAAACCTCCCCTGTCTCAGTCTAAAACCATTCCCCCTTGTCCTATTGCTATCTACCCTCACAATCGATCCCCCTCCTGTTTATACGCTCCCTTCAAGTACTGGAAGGCCACAATGAGGTCTCCCCGGAGCCTTCTCTTCTCCAAGCTGAACAAGCCCAGTTCCCTCAGCCTTTCCTCATAGGAGAGGTGCTCCAGCCTCTGATCATCTCAGTTGCCCTCCTCTGAACTTGTTCCAAGAGCTCTGTGTCTTTCTTGTGCTGGGGGCCCCAGGCCTGGACGCAGTGCTGCAGATGGGGCCTCACAAGAGCTCAGGAGTGGGGGACAATCCCGTCCCTGTCCCTGCTGGCTGCTCCTCTTTTAATGCAGCCCAGAACACAGTTGGCCTTCCGGGCTGCCAGTGCACACTGCTGGCTCATGTCCAGCTTCTCATCCACCAGGACCCCCAAGTCCCTCTCTGCAGGGCTGCTTTCAAGTACTTCTTCCCCCAGGTTGTATCAATACCTGAGATTGCCCCGGCCCAAGTGCAGCACCCTGCACTTGGCCTTGTTGAACCTCATTAGGTTCTCGTGGGCCCACTTCTCCAGCCTGTCCAGGTCCCTCTGCATGGCTTCCCTTCCCTCCAATTTATCGACTGCACCGCTCAGCTTGGTGTCATCTGCAAACTTGCTGAGGGTGCACTCGATTCCATCGTCTGTATCATTGATAAAGACATTGAAGAGCACCGGTCCCAGGACTGAGCCTTGGGGGACACCACTCGTGACCGGCCTCCACCTTGACCCAGAACCATTGATCACAACCCTTTGGTTGCGTCCAGCCAACCAGTTCCTAACCCACCGAACAGTCCATCCTTCAAATCCATACCTCTCCAATTTGGAGAGCAGGATGTGATGAGGGACCCTGTCAAAGGCTTTGCACAAGTCCAGGTAGATGACATCCATCACCCTCCTCCCATCCACCGATGCTGTCACTCCATCCTAGAAGGCCACCAGATTGGTCAGGCAAGATCTGCCCTTGGTGAAGCCATGCTGGCTGTCAGTAGATGCTCTCTTCAACGTGGCAGTGGGTTTTCACGGGGTTGGAAACGCATCGCGCTGCTCCCATGGGTTCCGGTTGGGAGGGAGGGAGGGAAGGCAGCAGCACCCTCACCCCAAAAGCGACGGCATTAAACCATCCCCAGAGCTCTCTGCTGTCCTGCGCGGAAGGAAACGATGCCGGCGCAGGATTTTGGAGGACTGAGTTTTCTTTTTTCTTTTCTTCAAACTGGCTTCGTTTTCAGCTGGCTATGATAGATCTGGGGCGTGCTGGGCACCATCTCCCTCCCAAACAGATTTGGGAGCTGGGGGGGGGTTGCTTCTCTTTCCGGCTGGCGAAGATAGGAGGCTGGAAGAAGGGAGAGAGGTGGACGTGGGATGCAGGAGGCTCAAAGCACACACTGCCCCTTGTTTCTGTAGCAAGCAAGTGGAGCTCATTAGGAGACCAACTTGGAGACTTCCAATTTGCTCCTCCTCCAGCTGGGCTCCGTCCCATTGCACGTGGGGCTGCGCCGCGGCGATGCTGTCACAGCAGCTCGGGGCTTGGTGGGGACCGGTGCTGTGCATCCCAGAGCCTTTGATTTTGGGTAGGAAAGCGAGGATTTCTGAACCCGTTCACACGTCTCACACGACCAAGTGAATCACAGAACCACAGAATGGCTGGAGTTGGAAGGGACCCCTCAAGGCCATCGGGTCCCATTCCCCTCAATGCACAGGGACACCCCCAGCTCCATCAGTGCTCACAGCCCCGTGCCCTGAGCTTGGTTGTCTGCAGGGATGGGGCCCCACCACCTCTCTGGGCAACCTGTGCCAGGGCCTCACTGCCCCTATCGTAAACAATTCCTTCTTTATATCCAATCTAAATCTCCCCTCTTTTAGTTTGAAGCCATTTCCTCCTGTCCTGTCACACAGACCCTGCTGAAGAGTCTGTCCCCTTCTTCCTTACAGCCCCTCCAGGTCCTGGAAGGCCGCTCTCAGGTCACCTCGCAGCCTTCTCTTCTCCATGCTGCACAGCCCCAGCTCTCAGCCTGTCCTCGCAGGAGAGCTGTTCCATCCCTGGATCATTGCTGTGTCCCTCCTCTGGACGCGCTCCATCAGCTCCATGTCTCTCCTGCACTGAGCACTCCCCATCTGGACGCAGTGCTCCAGCTGAGGCCTCACAGCGCAGAGCAGAGGGGCAGGATCACTCCCTCTCCCTGCTGGCCACGCTGCGTTTGATGCAGCCCAGGATCTGGTTGGCTTTCTGGCCTGGGAGGGCACAGCGCTGGCTCATGCCCAGCTTCCACCCCCCCCCCATCAAATCCCCCCCAGGTCGCTCCCAGCCACCCCCCCCCCCGCGGCTCTCGGTGCGGCAGCGCGGGGCGATGCGCTCCATCCGCCGCACGGGGGGGTCCCGAACCCGAAGTTCTCATTTCTCAGACGCCCATCTCCGCGCTCAGAACCCCCCCCGGGGCCCCGCACGGAGCGCTCAGCCCCGAACCCGCGGCTGCGGGCGGTCGGGCTCAGATCCGCGGTTTAACGCGGCCCACCCGGCCCGGGGCGCCGGCGGCGCCTTACGCACCCCGCGCGGACTACAACTCCCAGCATTCCCCGCGGCACTACGACTTCCGGTACGCCCCGCGGCACCGCAGGCGCACTACAGCTCCCGGCATGCAGAGCGCTCCTACACGTTCCCAGCATCCCCCGCGGCGGCCCGGGCCCTGTCTGCCCTGCGCCAAGACTACGTTACCCAGAGTTCCTCGCGGCGAGCGGCCGCCGCGGTGCGATGGGGGCGGAGCGCGGGGCGTGTCGGGAGCGGTAGTCCGCGCGGCGGCTGTAACGGTCCCGCAGCGGTGCCCCCCCACCC
>NC_034409.1:193610052-193663603 GCF_002078875.1 Numida meleagris | reverse complement strand
AGGGGTGGCAAGCTGCGGGCAGAATGGGAGAGAATGGGGACAGGTTGGGGACGCAGCGTGGGGACAGTCAGGGCAGGGGCGACGCTGCCTGGGGCTGTGAGGGGACCGAGGGCGCAGCCCGTGGGATGCTCAAGGGGAGACGGAAGGGGACGAGGCGCGGAGGAACGGGTGCGCACCGGCCCTGGTCTCCCTGGGTGAGCCTTTGTGGCGGGGTTTGTTTTCGAGCCCCGGAGGAGAAACGCGTTCATCTCCCCCAAATTTTGGCAGGAGGCCATGTTGCGTGTTGACGGGTTGGCACGAGCCGGGGGCATCGGTGGGGGCACAGAGGGGTGAGGGGGATCGGCTCTGGTTCGCCGCAGGAGTCCCTCGGTGGGGTCTGCACCCCGCGGGAGAGTGCAGGGAACTCCTGGCGCGAGCTCCGAGCCAAGTTTCACCTTTTCTTCTCGTGCCGGAAGGGAAATGGAGTTATCGGGTTCGTGCTTCAGCGTATCGATTATTGCCCTCGGTGCGCGCGGCTCCGTGGAAGCCTGCGAGGTTTTTGGTGGCTGCGGGATGCGGAAGGGGCTGCTGGAAGGAAGAGGGTTGCTTCGGAGAGGGGCGAACGCCGCGAAACCCTCATGGAAGTTTGCTGGAAATGGCACTGATGGGATCGGGGGTGGCACCGTGGAGCCTTGAGGCTGTGAGATGTGCGGCTGCGGCTGTATAGAATACATGGGGACCGTGTTTATCCTCGTGGAAGGAGTCGGTTTCTTAATTGTTATCATTTTTTTTTTTTTTTTTTGGAATCGTTGCTTTAATGCTCCGTGATTGGCACTGCGGTTTTCAGATGCACTGAGCTGCCCTGTGTATTGCGGGTTGGTAGTGCCAGCGAGGTGCTCAGCATCAGCCCTGCGTGTAGCACAGAGCAATGGCATAATATTCAGAAAAGGTTGTGTGCTGTGCTGGGTTTTATTCTGTCCTGTGTAAAATTTCCTCTCGAGCTCTCAGGTCATGCATTCCCACAGCCCGACTTGCCTTCGGAGCGCGTTTGCTTGGTGCTGAGTGCTGTGGATGTGCAGGAGGAGCAGTCGAGGGCTTTTCTTCCTCCTCTCCTGGACAAAGGCGTGTAGTACGAACCAGAAAGAAACCCCAAGTGATTCTGTTGGTGTTTTAATCAAGGTATGATTTAAGATGCAGCGGCGTGTTTATGTTCGATGCTAAATAGAGATGGAGGAAGCCAGGGCTCTTTTTTGAGGGGGGGGAATGTGAGTGATGGAAACATCTTTAGGGAGACGTTTAGCTGGACTTGATTGCATCAACTGCATTCTATCAGGAGATGTTGTCTGTGAAGTGCTCGCTGATTGGAATTTGGATGGAGCAGCGATGTTGAGTGACGTGAAGAAAGAGGAAATCGGCACCAGGAGAGCGAATGCTTCTTCCTTTATTTTCCTTAAAGTTCTGCCTGATTTTGGGTTTGAATTTGAAGTTGAGGGCATTAAGAAATAAGCAGACACCCAACCAGTGCAGGTGTGTGCGCAGTGTTCACCCCCACAAGGTGCGTGTCGTGACCGACAGCAGTTGGCAGTGTATTTTTAGACAAAATGGATGTTAGATCCGATGACTGCAACTTTTGTTCCGGAGAGCTCGAATTGGCCTCGTTGCGCATCTCCGCTCTTTTTTAACCAAACGTTGACGTTTTTCATCAAGGTTCTCCCCAGCAAACGATGTGGATGGAATGGCATTGATGAGCCCAGGGAGGTGTTTCGGACGGCGTGCTTTATCCTTGGAAGGTTTTGGGGGGGTTGGAACGAGGCGGTGTTGAATGGCCCTCCCAACGTGAGCCATTCCAGGATTTGGAGGTTCTCGGGTTTTCTGAACCTGTTCAGTGAGGGGAATTACGGCTTAAAGAGAAACCTGGACTCTGTTGCTGCATCATAAGGAGGTGGAATACGTGTGGCATATGGAAGAATGCGTTGTTGAGGCCCTTTTGGGTCTTAGGTGGTAGTAACCCACCTGTGCAAGGCAACGAGAAGCCTGCATTGCAGTAGGTGAAGCTGTAGAGGGGTTTTTACCATTTACCTTTGCAGCTGAGCTTTGAAGGGGAGCTGAGCTTTGAAGCTGAGCTTCCCCTATAGGGAAAAGAGAAAAGGAGGGAAGGAAGGTAATGCTGCCCTTGGTGCTGCCAAAACACTTCTCAGGCAAGTGGAAGCGCCTGGGAGAAGCACTTCTGTTAGAGGCCTGGAGTTATGCTTTCAGTTGAGGTATTGAAGCTGTAATTGAATTGTGTCTCACTTGAGTGGTCTGCTCTGTCTAGAAGAGCCCGTCAGTTTCGGTTTGGTTGCCTGAGTGCAGAAGACCCCCTCTGTAGGTTTGTGTTTGGTCCGGGGCGATGTCTGCTCTTGGTGAGGTTTTGGGGGCAGTGCTTGTGGGTTGGCGTGGATGTTTGACTTTGGAAGTGGGGCTCAGGGCTGGAGCTCACTGGGTGCTGAGAGCTGCTGGGGTTGGGAACCGCAGCGTGAACGGGGCTTGGTTTTATGGAGAACTGAAGTTCTGAGCAGAGGTAGAGGACACTCAGAGACCTTTGTGCTTCCAGGGCTTAGAAACCTTCACCGTTCCGCTTGTAAAGCTCTGCTCGTTTCCAGTATCAAACAATTGGGACCAGGAGCTGATGAGGTCGCCAAAAGGGAAATGCAATTTTTATGTCTTCCTTTCTGAGCTCGCTCCTTCCTTCAGTCTGGATTCTGGTCCTCATTTGTCTTCTAGTCATGCTTTTTGGGCTTGATTGTATCCGCACAGGAATCCGATTTCCTTTTCCGCAGTGCAAGCGCTCTGTGTACTTTCTGTTTCCTCCGTGACCCTCCTTAAGCTCTCTTTGCAGAGCTGAGGCTCTGGGCAGCACCTTGGCTGTCCTCATGTCCCCTGCCCGGGCTCCTTTCCATCGGGAAGTCACGTTGGGATGCTTTGGACACTGCAACGTTGCTTCCCTGGCACCGGGGCCCAGGCACTGCGGGGCTGGTCAGGCCAGGAGGTGGGAGAAGCACAGCGCCGTGCCAGCGTCCTCCTGCAGACACTGGTGTGACAAGGAGGTTTGGGAAGCATCCCCGTGTCAGCGCTGTGTTTGGGGCTGAGGAGCGACTGGCACAAGAAATAAGGTAATTTTGGTGGGTTTTAATTGTTGGAGGGTGAGACGGAGCATCCGACAGCTGGCTGCGATGGACAGGCTCTGGCAGGCTTTGATGCCTTGGTCTCATTTCTTAACGTGCCATAACCTTTCTAACCAACCAGGCTGCGTTGTGCTGTTTGAAATTCATAATTCGTCTCGTTCCGTCCCTAGAAATCTTTGATCCAAAGGGATTTAATGAGAAAAGTTCCGTTGTTTCTGATGAATTTGGTCGATGATGTCGACGGTGTTTTTTGCTGGTTCCAAATGTTAATCAATTAGTCCCTTCTGATGTTCCTGGATGGCTGTGTGCTGTCATTCATCCGTTCGATAAACAGATGAGGCTTTTGATTCAGTGAAAGCAAACCATCCACCTAGCTCGTTTCATCTGCTGACGGTCTTTAACTCTTTGAATGAAAACCATGGGCTCAGTCTGTCCCTGCTGAGGACTGGGGACGCGTTTCAAGGATGGTTTCCTTGTGACTGCTGCCTGTCAGTCAGATGGCTTCACCTCCTCGTTCCTTCAACTGAACCGAATCACCCTGTTCCCATTCTTGTGCCTGAAACATAGCACTGAATTGATCCCACTGAATACGAGAGGGAAACGTCAGCAGCACTGTTGTGTTTATTTATCCAAATGTGCATGAACCTGCTTTCTTGTGGAAGTGGGGATTTTGGGTTAGTGCTGTCTGCCCACCAGGAGTTCCAGCTGGTGCCTCCAAACCTCCAAGGGCCATAACAGCAGAAGCCAGGAGAATGTGGGGGTGTGTGGGGAGGAGGGGGAGGTTCCACGCGGGTGGTGAATGCCTTCATGGAAAAATCAATGGGAAGTAAGTGCTTGTTGGTCCCGCTGATTTTGGAACGACTTCCTTAAGGCATGTGTTCTATGCCATTGTGCGGCGTTGCGTTGGTGCTTTGCTCCTTGGGTGGCTCATCTCGAGCTGGGGCGGTTGTTTGTTCACTTGGTGGTTGGAGTCCACAGCACGAGGAGAGCTGTGGATTTTCAGGGGTGTTTTATTTTGGGGGATGCGGGTTGGCTTTGCCATGGGAATCCCCAACCCGACCCTAAGACCCAGCGGGGGCAGGTTCTGCTCTGAAGATTTACGGAGCATTTGCAGATCCTCCCAAAGTTGGATGCTCCGAGTATGAGAACCGCTCCTGGCTCTTCGTCCTGGGCTCCAAACAGGAACGTGAGTGCATGAATCTGAGTCATTTCCAGATCGGTTCTTTCTTATGTTTCTTCTCTTTCCTGTTGGCACCCTGCAGGGAAGCTATGATGATGATGATATTTGTGGTGTAATGCTTTGTTTTCCAAGAAATGCTCAGTTTCTGCTGGGGACGACAATGACTGGTCAAATTTGTTCACGAGAGTGGACAGCGATAGGACAAGGGGGAATGGTTTTAAACTGAGACAGGGGAGGTTCAGGTTGGATATTAGGAGGAAGTTTTTCACTCCGAGGGTGGTGAGGCACTGGAACAGGTTGCCCAAGGAGGTTGTGGATGCCCCGTCCCTGCAGGCATTCAAGGCCAGGCTGGACGTGGCTCTGGGCAGCCTGGGCTGGTGGTTGGCGACCCTGCACTCAGCAGGGGGTTGAAACCAGGTGATCTTTGAGGTCCTGTTCAACCCAGGTCATTCTAGGATTCTATGATTCTATGAAATTAGTCATAGAAAGACCCCCGTCCCTTGGTGGGGTGCTAGTTTGCACTTGGCCGTGCTTTCTCCTTCCCCTCTTTCCTCTCCTCGAGGGAAATGATGACCTGGAAAGCTGGCGACGGGAAAATGGAAAGTAAAGATAAATAGGGTTTATTGTATCTTTCGTGTGATAACTGTCTCAATAGAAAAAAATGATGTTGGAGCGTGTTTGTAGACTGAATGTTTCTGGGTTCCTTGCCTTCGCGAGGGTTAGAGATTTGGGAGGATTTCTGATGACAGGGCTGGAGTATTTCATGAGGGAAAATGTACGAAGCTGGCAAGGGAGGAAGAGATGCCATCATGCCCACTGGGCACGTCTGATTCTTCGACAAAATGGATGCAGACTGCAGCAAAAGTCAAACCAGGCTGCAACGTTTTGGATTTCTCAGGTTTTTTTTCTTGTTTATAATTTTCTGTTGAGCTTAATCAGAAAGATCTGGCTTCTTTGAGGGCGTCCAACTCTTCTGTTGACGTGTCAGGAGTGAAAGCGCTGTATTTGGGCTCCAGCTTCCTTTGGCATCAGGCACCCAGCCTCTCCAAATGGGATCAAAACGTGGATCGTGCCATTTTGAGGTTGGAAACACGTCGTGAAGAAGACAAGTGAGAAATTTAGTCTGCCTTTCCCCATTTCCTTTTGGTTCCTTACATGTGGATGTGTAGGAGATGGAAGCCCCTTTGAAGACACAGGATGCCCCTGCTTTTCCCTGCAGTTCCAGCAGGTAAGCTGGCTCCTGTTCTCCAACTCATCCCATGCAACATGCAACTTTGGACTTGATGACGCTCGTGTCTGTCTGTGTAGATATTTTTTTTTATGTATGAGGCAACTCATTGTGGATGTATGGAGGAAGCAGAGCTGGAAGTGCTGTCTGGAAGGTGACTGCATTCAATGCACGTAGCTGGGTGCGCGGCCCAATGCGTTGCTGGAGGAGCTCGCTGCTGCCTGGGGGAGGACTCGAGGACGTTGGAGCTTGTCCTGCCCTTGGGGTGGATGGACGAGGCCACTCACTGCCACTGCTGACACATTTTCAACCAAGAGGATCAACGTCTGTACGGCCAGGAAGGCGCTGAGGACGCATCCGCATTGAAAAGTATTCTGCATTAAGCCCTGTAGAATTCAAAGGATTAGAATTACTTCTGAATCAGTCTCCATTTGAACACTTATTCTCTAGCCATTTACTCTGGAAGTTGTTCTCGTTACGTTCCTGTGTAGGCATGCCATAACTCAGTGAGACATTTCGCTTTTGCGAAAGTGGCGGCGTATTCCCCACGTTGTTCAGCTTCCACGTCGTGCAGTGTAGGCAGCCTGAATGCCGTTTCCACCTGGGTTGGAGAATAGTTGCAGGGGGGAAGAAGACGAGTTGTTTTCGGCTCGTTCTGCTTTGTCCCAGCATCACCAGCGCCGCGTTCAGCGCCGGGCCGTCCCTTGGCTGTGGGATGGAGCCTCCCCAGCGCTCCCTGCGCCTTGCGGTGGGAGCTGGTGGCCGGCGAAACCCACGCAGGGCACTTGGATGAAGCTTGAGTTCCTTCTTGGCTGTCCAGTATTCGCAGCCGAGAGATTGTGAGGTCTTAAGATACAGAGCTGCAAATTGGAGGAATGGGTTTTGGCTGTACCAGCAGCACAGCCCAGCAGCCAAACTGGCGGCGTAGCTGCGTCTTCTGGGCACAGACCACTCTCCCTTGGAGGTCAATATGATATTTTGCTCTGAAATGAAATGAAATAAGTACCTGTCGTCGTTTCACTGTCTGTACATCGCACACTGATCTGAGCTGTGGGGCGGGTTGGTTGGGGTTGGTTTCCTCCATGGCAGCAGGCTTATGCTGTGGGCTCTGGAGATAAACGTGACGTCGTATCTCTTCTCATCTGGCTTTCAGCTTTTTGTTCTTAATTCCTGCGTGCTGAGCTCAATCCTGGTTTGGTTTCGTGTAGAGCTACCGTCAAGGAGCAGTGCTGTAAGTTGGTTTAAGCTTTGGAGATGCTGTTGGAGCATGACAGAGCAGATCAGCGTTACCTCGAGTTCTTGCAGAACCAAATCTCCCATTTCCAACCTCCTGAAGACAAGACGTAAAACTGCAGGAGTTCCTGCTTGCTTTGGGAAGGCCACGCAGCCAAGGGTCCAGCACGGAGCGCTTTGTTCTGCCCCTCTCTTGCACAGGAGCAGCGTGGAGGTGATGAAGGAAGGAGACCGCAGCACCAAGCAGCTGTTGGCTGTTGCTATGGGTCAGAGAACAGGGTGCCAAGAGGGGCTGTGGATGCCCCATCCCTGGAGGTGCTCAAGGCCAGGTTGGATGGGGCCCTGGGCAGCCTGGTTCAGTATTAGAGGTGGAGGTTGGCAACCCTGCCTGGGGCAAGAGGTTTGGAGCTTGGTGATCTTTGAGGTCCCTCCCAACCCAAGGCGTTCTAGGATTCTAAATCCATTCAGTGCACTATGTTGACATAGCACAGTGGTAATTTTTTAATCAAAATGTCACGCTCAACAGAAGTTTGTCTGTTCTCTTGCAGCACTTTATCAACTTGATGCCAAATCTCAGATCTAAGAAGGAAATCGTCTTTTTTTTTTTTTTTTTTTGCCAAGAGCTATTTTCCATAACTTTGTTGACTGTCGTTCATTTTGTTCCTGTCCTTTTAAAGTCTAGATCGGGTCTGGTTTGCTTTTCCCTTACTTTGTCCAGAGCTGATGTCTGCCTGAGTTATCATTACCCAAGTCATCTTTGCCCCTATTCTGACATACTGGTAGAGATGCTCATCTTCTGCGTTTCCTTCCGCATTCCAGAACACACTGAAGATGAACCCCCGGGTCTCAGAAGTCGGAGGGCTCTTTGAGGAGTCCCAGTGCCTCTGAGGCCCCTTTCATTGCAATGTGGAGCTGGTGGAGAGCTCAGGACACCCTGCAGCCCATGCCCCTCCTTGAGTCAAGGCAACGTATCTCCAGAGCATCCCTGACACGTGTTTCCCTAATTCTTCCCTAAAACATCTCAGTTTAGAAGGCGCCTCAGCCTCCGTAGGTAGATGGCAGTTGTTGCTTGGCTGCCAGTGTAGCTGAAAGCCTTTCCAGTGTCTTCACTTGCCAATATTTCCCTGGCAAATTGAGATACTTTGCTCCGGAGGACGTGCAGAGTGACCCGTCCCCATTGTCCATCATCACTGTTGCGGTCTCCCTCAGCTTTCCCCCTTCTGGGCTGAACGAAGGCCTTTAATCTGCTCTCACGGGTTGTGTCGTTTCTACACTTCATCCGTTGCATTGCTCTGTGCTCTGCTGTGGCTGCTTCCCTCCGTGCATGGAGCCAGCGTTCCGCGGCCTGGTCGCCGTCGCATGAAATGAAGCCATGCTCTTTGCCACCCGTCACTCCTGGAGCAATCTGAAATGCCCCTTCCCTTTCTGGCAAACCCACAATATCATGGACTTGCAGTAGGCAGTGATGCAGCATATCCTGATGTCACTCTGTGTGGCCCAGCGGCCTCGCTCGCTGCTCTCCAGCTGCTCCAAGTCCCTTCCCGTGTGCTCATCCCTGTTGACTTCCACTGGGCTCTTCTGGTTTGCCTCAATTTGATCTCAGCGTTCCCATGCTGTTATTTTTGCCTTATCCCGTAGTTGCTTTCATAAAGATCCCTTAATAGTTTCTCGAGCATCTTTCCACCGATTGCAAGGGGAGCTCAGTCTCTAATTTGCTGTAGAAGCTCTTCAGAACTCCTCTCTGTCGCTGTTTCCTCTTTGATCCCAAAAGCACTTTGAAAGCTTGCAGTTGAATGCAAGTGGATCATCTATATGCAAATTCCATCATTTTTCCTCTGCGACGTTATATTTGTGGAAAGCCAACGTCTTCGAAGCGACGCCTGTTTTCATTACGCTGGTGTTTCGTTCAGACGATAACTGAGAAGTACAAACGTCGTCCCAGTTGAAATCAGTTATTTAAATCGTTGAATTGCTGGGCCTGGCTGTATTGAGATGCAGGCCTGTTCTTCTCGACCACGAGGCCTTCCACTGCAGCACTTACCACAGCTTTCCTGGCTGTAACGAGGCCCATTTTGGCCCTTCTGGAAACAAAACCACGTGGATTACGTCTGCATGAGGCTTTGTACCCCTCCTGTCCCCCCCCCATAGCCCCACCACGTCTCTCTCAGCCCCACTTGTGCCTGTGGGGTCGTGCACCAGAGCCTGTTACCCAGCTTCTCCCACCACAACGTTTGAGCTCCTGCTGAGAGGCCCCAGCATTCATTTTCTCTGTGTTGCTGATGCCTGCAGCAGAGCTGGGCCTTTCCTCCCACTTTGGGGCAGTACGTTGCAGCCCCCACTTCTCTTTCTCACCCCAACGCTGTGGAGCTCACGATTTTGAAGTCTGCTCCCACCCTCATCTCACCAGGTTTGTTTTGTCTTTTTGCTAGCGAGAATTTCATTTCTTCCTGCTTGTTATTCAGGCTCCTCGCGTCTATATATAGCAACAGAAAACTCATTTTCTTCCCAGCCCCTCTTGTCTGACTTTGAACCTCATTTATCCTTCCGTGTCCTTCTCTCCTGTTTCGCTTGTTCCTTTCCTGGATGCATCAGCACTTTCCTCTGGGAAGGTGTCTTTCTAGTTGGGAAGATGCTGGCTCTGCAGTTAATGATCTCCGTGTTCCCTGCGGAATAGTTCCATCGCTCAAACCCAAATATTCTCAGCGGCAGCAGGAGCTGCTGCCGTGCATGAGAACAAGAAACCACGGACTCGCAGAGTCCTGCCTGCTCGGGAGGCTGCTCCTACCAGCTCCTGCTCGGTTTCTCTTGGCACGCTTCAGCTGTAGCATGGGGAAGAAAAAAGCCTGGCATGGCACCCTACAGAGACTGCCAAACCTTGACTTAGACTTTCCTCTTCAGTTCTTTTCCAGGATCCTTGCAGTATTTTTTTTTTTCGTCTGCTCCGTTCCAGCGGATGGAGAGAGCTGCCCGTCCCCGCGTGTCCGGCGGCTTCTTCTGACCAGCACCATTAACCAGTATTTGCAGCCCTCCGTCGAAAGAGGAGGTCGATGCCAGCCAGGTATTTCTTGGAGGCGGCCCTGCTGATTCCACAGGGTCTGTTTGCAGAGGCCGGCTGCTCCGAGCGCGGCCTAAAATCAAACAGCAGCAGACGATTTTGCTCGGCGTTCCAAGGTCGTGGTCTCCTGCCAGCACCAAACACACGCACGTGCACGCACGTCCACGCGCACTTTGTCTGTGACTTGCAGCACGGCTGCTTCTCTGGCCGCCCTTGGCTTCCTCGTGCGTTCCCATCTCTCCTCGTGGAATTTCGTGGCTGCGTCGGGATGCCTGACAGCGTGTGCCTCTTCTCTCCGTGCTTTACATACTTTTCTCCTCTACCAAAACAAAGCCTGATGCTCGCTGTTTGCTTCCAGCTCTTGGGAAGCTTTTTTTTACTTTGTTGCAGACATCTGCTCCGGCCTCTTTCTGGCCGGCCTCGCTGGCTTTAACCTTCTCATCCCAAATTCCACCTAACAGGATTGTCCTCGGTGGAGCTTTGCTGGGTGTCACAGTTGCGCTTTCACGTCGGGGGGACAAGGGCAGATCTCGCAGCTGGAGAATCCAAATCACAGAATCACAGAGTATCCCAAACTGGGAGAGATCACTCAGCCCCACACAGCACCCCCAGGCCCCAACCCTGCATCCCTGGGCTCCGGCAGCTCGGGGCCGTGCTCAGCACCCTGGGAGCTGTGCCATGCACGCTGCCCTCTGGGGCACAGCCTTTCCCTCACCCCCA
This sequence comes from Numida meleagris, assembly GCF_002078875.1. NCBI lineage: Eukaryota > Metazoa > Chordata > Aves > Galliformes > Numididae > Numida > Numida meleagris. The sequence goes on along the minus strand of NC_034409.1, from coordinate 193,653,044 downwards.
GCTGACCCTCACCTGACACGGCCCCACGCTGTTCAATCCTCAGGATGTTTTGCTGCAGCCTGTATTATTCTGCTCGTGTTGCATGAAGCCATGGTTAGACCATGGGAAACCAGAGTCCTTTCCACGTGCACGACTTCCCACTAGTTCACGAGCTGCGTGAGCAGCGTCTCTCCTTCCCTTTTGGGATGTGGCAGAAAGGGATGAGAGTTCTGCTCGTACGGAGACGGCTCCTGCCGAAAGCGCCTGGTGGCAGGAGGCTCTGCTGGGATCTCACTCGTTCCCATTTGCAATTCAGGCGGGCGCCTTTGATCTGTGAAGCTCTCGATTCGGATCTTATCTTCCCGGAGACCTCTTTCCCCGGATTGTGCTGGCAGCCAGGATTAGCAGGGCTTCCTTCACCGGCAATCTTGTTTTTCAATCTGTAAGGCTTCAGCGGAGTTTTCTCCTGGGGTAGAGGTGGCGGTGATGCTGGAATCCGTTTCTCTCCGTGTTATCGGGGCTTTCTGGCCATCAAGATAAGCTGCAAGGCTTATGGATCACCGGAGGCAGCTGGAGGAAGCAGTGTGTCTTCAGTGGTTTTAGGCTTTATCTGACCTTTCTTTTATTATTATTTTATTATTATTTTATTTGCTATTATTATTCCGTATTTCTTGCGTTGTGTGCCGGTTTCTATGAACCAAAGGACAGTGCTATAAATATGAGGGAAAACCATTCTGTATTCTTTGGCCTTTGGCATCCACGTGCCTTCCTGAGATGCTGGCACTGCACCTGAGCGTAGGCCAGCCCCAAGTGGGGCAAGACGGGCTCAGGCCCACTTTCTTGGTTGGCTTCTACCACATCGTCGTCTTCAAAGTCAATATCTTGAAACGTAACGTAAAAAGATGCTGGAAAGCCTTGAGGACCAACATGGCAGCCCCAAGTTTGGTCATTGCTTCGCTGTCAGAGTTAATCAGCGTGATGTTCCGCGTCGGTCCGTGCCAGTGCCGGGCTGTTGTGCAGCGAGGTCACATCTGCCGGATGGAGTCACGTCCCCTGCTCTTACTTCTGCCCGTGTTACATCCACGGGAAGAGAAATGGAAGGGCAGAAGGGCCCCTTGGTGTAAGCCATGTCTGTGTTCCAACCAGGGAGGGATTGGGGCTGCACTCCGGGACTGCACGCAGCCCAGGCGCTGGCACCCAGCTCCCACCGGCCCAGCGCTGTTATCTGAAGGCACAAGGGTTGGTGCAGATGTCTGGGAGCTCTCCGAGCTGTGGCTGTTGCCTTCACGTTGGTGTAAAGGCTCTCCCTTAGCCCAGGCCCAGGAGGCAGCATTTAGATTGAGAACTAAAACAACTCAGAGTACTTTTATGGCTTTGTTATTAAACCGTGCGAGCTGCTCGCAAGCTGTAATTAACATAGCAGTGCTTTTATGAGGGTTGTTTACCCCAGTTCCCCACCCGAGGAGCGTGCATCAGATGGGCTGTGACCTGGTGGGTCACTGCTGCACACACTGACACCTCTTAGTTCTGGATGGGACCAACTGCTGCTCCTTCTGCAGGGAGCTGCCTGGTTGTGCTTCCACCCGGTGTGAGCTGGTGTTGGGTTGCACGTGGCCAAGGAGAAGCGGAGGGTTTGGGAATGGGAAGGTTTGGGAATGGAAAGAGCATCCTCGGGGTGTTGCCTTGGGATGGGATGCCGTGCAGGGAGACCTGGGCGGGCTGAGAACCTCACGAGGTTCAACAGAACCAATGCAGAGTGTGCCCCGATGGAGCTTGTCCTTGTTTGTCACAGGGAGTGGGGCCAGGTGGCCTTCCAGCATCCCTTCCAGCTCAGCCATTGCGTGATCCTAACAGTATTTGCAGGGACAGTGTTGGGCATCTTCTGTGATTCCGTGTTCTTCCAAGACTTACTCCTCGAAGGACAACTCCTCATCCTCCCCCTCTTTTCTTTTTTCCCAATAAGAAGGCAGACACCAGGAAAGGAAGGACCTCCCCATTCAGCAACAAGGGAGTGGAGAAGGGCCTGGACATTAAATTGACTTAAAATGTGTTCTTAGAATGCAACCTGGATGCTTTGCTGGGAGACGAGTTGTTTCTGCAAGGCTTTTTGTGTCGAAATGATGTCGTGGGAGTGTCCATTTTAAGGTCAATGGGGAGTGTCTGCAGTCTTTTCCTGGTCCTGAGAGCGGAAATCTCTTTTAATTGGAGCAGGTTTCTGGGAGCTGTGCTTCCTGGCAGCACGGTGACAGTGAGAGCGAGCGGCAGCCGGAGAGGTTGTGAATAACAGCATTGCACATCCAGCTCAGATGGCCTGAATGCAGCAAGAAGCAGAACAAAAGCTGTTCCAGGGTGGCAGCTGAAGAAAACAGAGACTATTTCAGAGCTTCAGGCTGTTCCAAACCTCCCAAAGTGCCCCCATCCGTGGGGACGTCGGTCCTGGCTTCTCCCTTTGTGGTTTAGTGGGTATCTCATCGAGGGATAAAATAGCCACTGGTGCCACAAATAGCACTTGAGAGCACTTTACGTGTAACCAACCCCGATGGTTTCTTCTTGGTTTGGTCCCTTGCTGTGTTTATAGGCACCGTACCCGAGGGGAGAAACAAAAGCAATTAGAGCTAGGAAGTGAAGGCAGCACGTTAGCAGAGAACCCAGGGAAGTCAGATCAATGGAAGCCTTAATATAGAGTTTGGAGATGGCTGCATCCCTCTGGCTTCGGGAGGGAAGCAGCGTGCAGGTGCCTCGTTTTTACAGCCCATTCTGCTTTCCCAAATGCCTGGAAAGTCAGGGTTAGCACTGCTCCTCCAGCATTCACCTCTAGCAGCTGGGGGTAGTGGGGTCAGGTATTCCTGGTGGGCAGCACCTACTGGACAAATGAATGATACAGACTCAGAATGTTGCTCCCGTAGGTACTGAAACGAGGAGGAACGCAGAAGGAGCACGCTGCAGGTCATCCAGGATGGTGGGCATGGAAACACCCCAGCCACGGTGATTGGACTGGATGATCTTGTAGGTCTTTTCCAACCTAGCTAATTGTATGATTCTCCGAGCACGGGTTTGTCCTGGGGCTTCATGTCGTACCCCAAGTGTAGTCTGAGTCCTGACCTTTGCCTCTACATGCCCATCACTTTCTCTCTTTCTCCTTGGAGTGGTTGCACTCTGCAGTGCGTGGGGCCGGAGGATGCTGGTTGTGTCTCAAGGCAGATTTCCATCGGGGTGACCATCTGGAGGGCAGTAACAGTGCAGCGTGCTCCTGTTCTCTGCAGCTGCACCAGCGTCACGTGTGGGCTCGGTGGTGAAGCGAAACAGCCCAGCCACACGTTCTTGAAAGCATGTGCAGGTTAGAATCATAGAATCATAGAATCAGCTAGGTTGGAAAAGAGCTACAAGGTCATCCAGTCCAACCATCCACCTACCACCAATAACCCCACTAAGCCACATCTCTCAACGCTATATCTAAATGTTTCTTGAACACCTCCAGGGACGGTGACTCCACCACCTCCCTGGGCAGCCCATTCCAGCGCCTGACCACTCCTTGGGAGAAGAAATGTTCCCCGATACCACTGGGTCTGTGCTCGCAGTGCTGCCCTTGGGTTGGTGTCTGGTGAGCTGTGCTGCTCCTGCCCCGTGTGCTGCCACGTGAACACAGGCAGTGGTGCTGAAGCTCAGTGCAGACATTGCTGAGAACACAGCTGAAGGTTGGGCAGCTCAAAGGGGAAACCCACGTGAACCCGAGTTGTTCGGCTTCTCAAAACTCTTTAGCTTGGAGAAGTGAAGGCTCCGGGGAGACCTCATTGTGGCCTTCCAATACTTGAAGGGAGAGTATAAGCAGGAGGGGAACGATTGTTCACGAGGGTGGACAGCGATAGGACAAGGGGGAATGGTTTTAAACTGAGACAGGGGAGGTTCAGGTTGGATATTAGGAGGGAGTTTTTCACTCCGAGGGTGGTGACGCACTGGAACAGGTTGCCCAAGGAGGCTGTGGATGCCCCGTCCCTGCAGGCATTCAAGGCCAGGATGGACGTGGCTCTGGGCAGCCTGGGCTGGTGGTTGGCGACCCTGCACTCAGCAGGGGGTTGAAACCAGATGATCTTTGAGGTCATTGGTGGGCTAGCAGTGGACCCAGCAGTATTTCCATCAGTGCTCTTGAAGCAATCCCCCCGTTGCTCTTGGTTAATGGCATGTCGTACCCATTGAGGAGGTTCTGGTGGCCTGCTGCCCTGGGCCTGATGCCTTTTTTTGTTTGATTTCAGCTATATTGGCAGGAGAATGAAGTAGGCATCAAGCATTGCTGTTGGGGGGAAGAGGTGGGAGCCGTGCTGACAGAGTGGGGATGGAGGAAGGAGAGGGCTGTGTTGTGAGCAGCAGTGCTGAGAGGGATCAGAAGGTCAGTGGTGTATCACCAGCACTGGAGTTGGTGATAGAGCAAATATCTATGGAAAAGCAAACAAACAACGAGTTGACAAATGCATTTCTTTCAGTTTTGTGAGTAAGAAAATACTCAGAAGAGAACAAGTCTGCAATTGGCGCCTGTGACTCCTGCAGGAGGGCTGGGTGTGATTTCCATTGCAGCGTCTGGAAATAGCTCCTGGCTGAGTTGGAGGGGAGCAGAAGCAGCTCAAAAATAATCCGAGGATCCGAGAAAACACAGCGAGGGAAGCTGTGTGGATTTCAGAGGGCGCTGGGCTCAGTAACATCACGGAGAGAAAGTGCTGAGCGTGCCCTCTCGTCTGCCGGAGGGAAGCACACCTCACATGGCTGATCTGCAGGGAAAGCCAGGCAGCTCAGGTTGGAATGCAGTGGAGTTGTGCTGGGGAGCTGGGCTGCCCTCAGCGATGGATAACTGCAGGAAAACGTGTGCTGTTCGACTACGGAAACACCCATTTTTGGTGGCTTTCCTTTACGATGGCACAGGGTTGTGTTGTTGTCAGGTATTGGGATCGGGTTGTGGGTACCTGGGTGATACTTACAGGCACGAGATGGGTTTTGGTGAAGCTGTGATCTCGTCAGGCCCTTGAAGTTGAAGCATCTCCACGCACAGCTCTTCCTTCTGGGCAGAGGGAAAGAATTGCAGAGCAGGGCTGGAGCACCTCTCCTAGGAAGAAAGGTTGAGGGAGCTGGGCTGGTTCAGCTTGAAGAAGAGAAGGCTCAGGGGAGACCTCATTGTGGCCTTCCAGTACTTGAAGGGAGCGTGTGAACAGGAGGGGGAACATGGGTGCATAGCAGTAGGACAAGGGGGAATGGTTTTAGACTGAGACAGGGGAGGTTCAGGTTGGATATTAGGAGGAAGTTTTTCACTCGGAGGGTGGTGAGGCACTGGAACAGGTTGCCCAAGGAGGTTGTGGATGCCCCGTCCCTGCAGGCATTGAAGGCCAGGCTGGACGTGGCTCTGGGCAGCCTGGGCTGGTGGTTGGCGACCCTGCACTCAGCAGGGAGTTGAAACCCGATGATCTTTGAGATCCTGTTCAATCCACGCCATTCTAGGATTCTGTGATGAAACAAAGTTCTAAATCCCCACCTGAGGAGCAAATGTGGACAGGAATTGCAAGAAATCTGATTTGCAGCAGAGAGGGGAAGGATGGGCGGCACAGAACGATTTCCACTTGCCTTTCTCCAAGGCTTCTCACACGGTCTATCCATGTGATGACCACCAACCCACTCCTTCAGCTCCATTTTCCCCCAGCTTTCTAGGAACTCACATCTTTACACTACTGTAAGGCATCAATCCTCAAAACCAAAGCCTGAATGATCTCCTTGCTGGATTAAAAAGAAAAAAAACAGGATCTGGGTTCTACTAGCTGACCGTAAGTCTCCTACAGCAGGTCCCTATGGGTAAGTACAGCTACAGAAGACAGAGCTGTCAATCCCACCCCAACTTCTTTCATAACAAAGGCTCTTCCCCAAACCCTACTGCTCTCTTCCCTTAGCTGCTCATTTTCCCTTTTAGAAAGTTTTGGTACAAAGATGTCCCTGAGCCAAGTGATTTTTCTTTCATCCATCTCATCCCACTGTTCAGAAAACAGGTCAAACCCATTCAGCTTGCTTACATTATCCAAATGCGTGCTAGGATCTCATCTTCCCTATAATTTATTTAGGGCTGACTCCCTTGACAATACCGCTGAGGTATTCTTAGATCACTTCAAATATCACTCAAACCAGCAGGAACGGGGCGGTTTTATGTGCAGACAGAGCAAAGCCAGGCACGTGTTACATTTTCTGAGAAGTGCTTTGAGCAGGGCTTGGGATCAATGAGCAGAACAGGTCTGGAGACACCCGAACACCAGAACACCTTCAGGAGCCTGCAGGCTCACATGGAGCACTGGCTCCCTGCTCACGTGCTTCCCACTATCCTTCTTGCACCGTTTCTGCTGGTGCTAACGAGCGCTTCCAACTCCATCGCTGCAAGTTCCTCTGAATCATTTTCCAAGGGCACAACAGCCAGAGGTAAACACCGAGGGTGAGATCATCTGAGGGGAAGAGGAAAGTTTGTAAATAGCAATTTAGCAGGTGGCTGCGTTTCAAAAACCCCTCCCTCCGCTGATGCCAAATGAAGATCGCCAGCCACCACCCATCACCACGTCCAGAGCAACCCAGTCCTGCATCACACAGCTCTGAGAGATCCCCCTTTATAACTAAGTACAGTTCTTCCACCCTTAGCTCTCTGCAGCACGATACCATTCCCAGGAGTGACGATGTGCCCTGCAGGATTTTCAGTGCTTGCCTTCAGCACGCTGCTAATTTGAGCTGAGAGCCAAGGACTGCCCTTCCCAGTGTGCCATCTTGGACAGGGATGTTTTAATCAGGGTAAGGTGGGAATTTTAATGCACAGCCTGGCCCATTAGGTAAAAACGAATGTTTCAATTAGCAAACTGCATCACCTCCAAACACAATTTCTCCGTAACACAGTCACAGGTGAACAGAATCATGGAATCATGGAATCACAAGATGGCCTGGGTGGAACAGGACCTCAAAGATCATCGAGTTTCAACGCCCCAAGTCTCCAACCACCAGCCCAGGCTGCCCAGAGCCACGTCCAGCCTGGCCTTGAATGCCTGCAGGGACGGGGCATCCACAACCTCCTTGGGCAACCTGTTCCAGTGCCTCACCACCCTCCGAGTGAAAAACTTCCTCCTTGTTTCCATGCTTCATTCTCAGTCAAGGAAAGAGGTTTATTATTTCCCAACGTTGCACTGTTGCCCGTAGCAGTGACAAGCAGATTTGGTGGTCAGCTGGCGATGGAGCTTGCGGAGAGGAAGAAAAGTGAGGCTGGAAACGAGTAGGGAAGTGTCTGGACATGGTGGTATTCAGGGTAGTGTTTCCTTAGGGGTGTATCAGGTTGGGTACTAGGAAAATACTTTGCTCAGAAAGAGCATTTAGGCTCTGGCACAGGCTGCCTGGGGAGCAATGGGGTCACTGTCCCTGGGGGTGTTCCAGCACCGTGGGGATGTGGCACTGAGGGACGCGGTCACTGGGCACGGTGGGGTGGGTTGGGGTTGGGGATCTTGAAGGTCTTCTCCAGCCTGTACGATGCTATGGTTTTAACCACATATTTTTGCACAGAGAGCTGAGGCACAATGATTTGTTGGTGTGGCCTAAATGCACCGAGGCCAAATGCAAAGCTGAAATAAAAAAGCACGGGGCGTGTTTTGTTGGGGCAGTGTGAAGGTGGAGGAACAGCTCTACGGTGCACGGCACGCTGCGTGGGGCTGGCTGAGCAGGGGAGGGTGATAAAGGCTGTGCTTGCAGCAGATTAACGGGGCTGCACAGATGTTTGGGAGCAGATTAATTGGGCAGCACACACCAGTTCTTCTGTAGCACTACTGCGTGCCAGGAGCGAGCCACCTGTGCTGCACGTGGATGTGGAGAATCCCTTCCTTGTCCACCTATGAAGGTGGGATCGCCCTGCTTCACAAGCAGGAGCGTGCTAAATGAATTCCTTGGGATGAGTCTCCATTTCACAGCGGAGGAATTGAGGTCTGCAGAGAGCAGTGAGGTATTTGTCAGAAACATATTTGTCCACCAGGATCACGTTTCTTGTGATGCCTAGGGCGCGTGTTTTCGGAGAATCCTCGCGTCTTCATCGCACGTCGTGCATTCAGTACATCTCAACAGGTCTCAACGTCTAAATTGCAGATTTGGCCTCGGGTGTCCAGGAAACGAGGATTTCATAATTAGTTAATCAACTAGAAAGAGTCTGAAGGGTGAGCATTACAAGGACGTTGCGTGGCAGAAGCTGGGAAGGACGAGTTCCTTGGGGCAGCATTCATCTTCATGCTTAACTGCAAGACTGCGTTTGCTGTTCCTGCAGTTCCTTGCCATCCTTGCTCCATGCCATCCAGCTGCCCTGGAGACAGCAGCTTTCCTCACTCTGAGGGGTATTCTGCTCCTTGGGCTGGTTAAGGTAGGTGTCCTAGCAAAAAGAAGTGATTGTGAAATGCCATTTCTAAACGATCACGTCCAGTCGGTGCCTCAGTTGCTCTTTTTGTTGTTTGGCCTTGTAATCTCCAGGACTTTTTCACGTCAAGTTTTGATGAAAGGGGTTGTATGGAAAAACAGGAGCTATAATATGGAGCTGGGACGGTCCGTAGGGCTTTGATAGCAAGTACCAGGCTCCAACATGGATGGTCAGTCTGAGGTTCGTACTGCTGGTGTGATACATTGGAAGGGACTCGTGCTCTTAATATTCTTTGTTGTTTTAACTTGCTTAATGCTGAAGGACGTTGAAATTGGAAACATCCAATGAATGCAGTGAGGGTAGCACTGAGCGTAGTGATGGGGGTTTGCAAGGGCCCTGTCTGGGCTTGTGGGGTGGAGCAGCCCATTGCCAGTGTACACAGAGGGCCCGTGTGGCAGAGTAGGATGATGAACTAATCTGTGTTTAATTGTGCAAGCTGATATATCAGTGCTACAGTTTTCGTAGGTCTGTGGTCCTGCCACATTAGGGCTGATTTTTAACATCCTTAACAGCGTATCTTTAATATCAATTAACTTTGCCTCACCTTTTGGTCATAGAACCATAGAATCACTAAGGTTGGAAAAGACCTTGGAGATCATCCAGTCCAGCCATCCATGTGCCACCAATATAAGCCACTAAACCAAGGCCCTCGGTACAACATCTACATGGCTCTTGGTCGAGTCATTCAACCAAATTCGGGATACAAAGTACTCAGGAAGAGCCTGGACCTTCTTAGTGTCAGAAGAAGCAAACCAGTTCCAGTTCCTCAGAGCTGAAGCCCAGCAAAATGCATCTCGAGTCCAACACCAAATGCAGAAGAGTGAAGCTTGAGCGATTATAACCAATTCAGATGGCAGCATCCCCAAAACCAAGTTATGCAAAGTGAGAGGCAGCCTTTGCTAACATTGTCCATAGCAGCTGCGCTTAGTGATACAATTTGTGGACAGTTACTCGTAGAGGTCCTATGCTTTTAATGCATTGAAAAATGCGTGTTTGTTTTAGTGAGCTGGAGAAACTCAGGTACAGAAGTACCATACTTGATGGAAATGTCATTGGTTGCAGCAGTTACATTTTGCTGTTCTGCTTGCTGAAGCATGTAAGAGGGTGAGAGAGACTTGGGAGGACGTTCTGACGTTTTCTAGTATTGTTTTTTTTTTTTGTTACAGCCTCTGCATGACATTGTCCTTGACAGGCATCACAAAGCGTTAGAGATGCTGCCGTGGCTGATCTAACATTGCTGGCTATAATGGGATTTCATTTAGCTCGCTGAAAAAAAATCACAGCTGCCTATGGGAGCGACGGTTTTATGTGAGCGTTCCGGATAGCATCTGTGTGTCCTTCACTGGTGTTTGAGCTGAGCTCTTTGTACATGCACGAGCACACGCCTGGGGATGACCATAGGCTTCTTTGTTCTCTTACAGCCTATCTATCTGATATACGATATTAAACAGGGATCAAGAAGGGTGAAGCATGAAAAATAACTTTTTGCTTCTTAGAAAGGTGATGCCTGCAAGGGGCGCGTGGGGTATGGGTGGAAGCTTCGCCAACGAAAACCTTGTCTCCGTTTTGAAGAAAACTTCCTATTGAGTAGACTGCGCTCAAAGGAAAAGACCACGAGGCAAGAGTTAATCTGTGGATTGGAAGCTTTCTTTTGTAGTGCGAGAGCAGCGACGCATCTCTGCTCAAAGGAGTGAGAAAAACGTGGGGCTGTTGGGAGGAGCTGGGCCGAGGCCCCCGGCCCCGGTGGCTTTGCCTTCCTTCTCCAGTTGAGTTTGGGTAGAGAGATGGGGCAACGTCTCTCCTTCTGCTTCCCTTTCCACGCCTTGGGGATGGCAAGGCTGCATGGCACAGAGGCCGTGGGTATGCGACGTGGTCCCATGTCGTGTCATGCAAATGGTCATCGCTTGCAACCGCTCACTCCGAGTGCCAGCTTGAGTTTTAATCTGCTACAAACCACTTGACTGTTGAGTATTACAAAGAGGCGTAGCTCCCTTGGAAGGAATCTCGGAGAGCCCTGCGTTGAGTTAATTGGATACAAATCTGAGTGTGGTTTTTTTAAATGAAGTGATCTCTTCCACTATTTCAGGCCCTACTTGAGACACACACACCTGTGTCTGGCTTCCGGAGGATTTTCCTCATTAATTAGGAGCACTTTCCTTGTGTTATTACTTAATTGGATGTCACTGGGAACCTGATGAGACAATGAAGTGGTCTTAATTGCATACAAATGAAATGCACGATGCCTCACGTACTGGGGTGCTCCGTGGCACGACCCACTGCTTGTTATCATCTCCTAATAGCAATAGTAACTCCTCAGATAAAGAAAAAAAAAAAAAGTAGCCCATTAGATTCGTTACGTCGTTCATTAAGCTCTATTCTTTCCCGTAGACAGCTCTCCTATTTGTCTCGCTTACTTCAGAAGTTTTCCAGGTTTGGTAGCGGGCGGTTTCAGAACGTGCCAGCAGCCGTGTCTGTCTACTGCCCTGAGTTTGGATGGGGACATCAGTGCCCCTGCAGTTCCACACTGTGAAAGTACCACGTTCCTTTCAGACCTGGAAAGCTGTGGGCTGGGGGTCCCGTAGCTCCTCTCCAACCTGAGTGGTTCTGCAGTTCTACGTTTGTATCTTTGGGGAAGAGTGGGAACACGAGTAGCAGAAGGAGGAACCCTTCCCCATCTCGTGCCTGTCCCTGATCAGCTTTCCCAAGCAGCAGGTCCGCGTGTCGGTGACATGAATTATGGATGTCACCGCCGTCACCCACAGAGCTCTGAATGTCTGCGTGGAGTTAAGCAGCTCTAGTCAGCACTAGACAGTGGAAAACGCCCAAACCTTCGCTTTGTAAGCACTCATTCAGCCTTAGGAACTGGATCCTTCCCTTTCTTCCCTTGTTTTCTCTCTCCTTAAAGTCCAGCTCTACCTGGACGCCCTGCAGAGACCCCTGGGCTGACCCCACGCCTGCTTGCTCCTTTCCAGGCTCTGCTTGGGGACTTGCTCCTGAATGACACCGTTTCAAACTTAGCTGGGGAGCTTTCAGACCCTTTCATTACGGAAAATGGTTTTGTTGGACAGATTATTTCACTTGAAATGAACATTAAAAAGAAACGAGGTGAAGTGCGATGTTCTCTCTTGGAAACGAACTCCATCCGCGGAGGCATTTTTTTAGAGTTGAGATGGAGGGGGGGAGGATTCGTCAAGACAAGGCAGAGAAAAGCAGGGCCGGGCCGTGGGCTGAGTCATCATTTGTCACTTCTTTGCCGTGGAAGGATTGATATTTCCATTGCAAGGCTGTTCTTAGGCTGCTTGAGTAAAACCTGTGCAAGGAACAGTTATGCAGAAGACAAGTAGCAGCCCTGGGTTCTGGCTTCGGTGCTGCTCACAGTAAGTTGGTGAGAATCATAAAATCATAGAATGAGCTAGGTTGGAAAAGACCTACAAGATCACCTAGTCCAACCATCCACCTACCACCAACAACCCCACTAAACCATGTCTCGCAACGCTAGAACTGAAGAGCAAACGGATTTTTGTCCAACCCCAGGTACAGCCAGCGGTGAGTGGTGGCAGCGAAGCTGCGTTTTGCGTCTCCTTGATTTTGCTGCTTTGGAGTTTTGTTAATTCCAGCAGTCAACATGGAAGGAATGTGATAGTGGGAAGAGCCGAGTAGTTCCTTTTTGCATTGGGAAAGGAGTTAGAGTTGGATTTTAGCGTTGACTGTTGTATTTTAAATTGCTTTTTTGCCCGCCTTACATTGGTTTCCCAGGTTGGGTTACGAGGCTATCCAATATCTGACACACCAGGCCGAACACATCCTCCCTTTTAGCTGCCCAGCCAGCCATCTTACACTGAAATCTACTGAGTTTTCAAGAAGCTGGTGAAATCATAACATTCTTACCACGCTCATCCCCGGTCAGGGTAAATGGGGAAGCACTGGAGAACAGGACAGCACTGTGAAGGCAGGGATTCATGATCGCAGAATCATGAATGTTGGAGAAGACCTCCAAGATCCCCAACCCATCCCCACCGTGCCCACCAACCGCATCCCTCAGTGCCACATCCCCATGGCTCTGAACACCCCCAGGGATGGGAATCTCTTTGGAGAAGAAATATTTCCTGCTATTCCTCCTGTTCTTCACACATTTCCATAAGGTTGGCTGCATCTCTGGCCCTCTCTTCCTGCATCCCCTCTCTGCTCATGCCCGATGCCGCTGGGACAGGCGGAGCAGGAGTTGTCCCTCTTCTGCCTCAGTGGTGAAAAATGGTTGTGCCAGTCCTTCTGTGATGAGCTTGCTGGAGAAACCTCCCTGCTGCTGTTCTTAGGGTTACTGCATTTTACATGAGAAACATGAGATATTGACCATAAATTTTGCATTCAAAACAGAGCGGGTTGATTTTGGCCATTGCTACAGTTCTTTAAACGAGGACGTAGAATGAATAACTGGAGATCCTTGGTTTCATTTCTTTTTTTTTCCACTGTGTAGGAAACAGAATACGTCTCAGCGGCCATGTGTGCAGTGACTAACGCCAAACTTCCCTTGGAAACTGGAGTTGGGTTTAATAGGGGGTGGAACTCAGGAGTGCATCTGGAAATGGGGTTCCCAAGGATGACAATGGACCTCTCAGACAGCAAACTGCGGTGTTAGCAGCAGGCAGGGAGCTGGCAGAGCTGATTCTGGTCACTGGAGATGGTTTTCAGAGCGTTTGGGTGGCGAGCAACATTTTGGGGAGGTAACTGGTGGGTTCTTGCAGCTTCCCTGGGGATGTGGCAGTGGTTGGTTGTACGCTGGGTTGTGAGCAGAGATTTTACTGCGTTCTGCTGCAGCTTGGCACTTAGTGTCATAGAGCCACGGAATGGCTGGAGTTGGAAGGGGACCCCTAAAGGCCATTGGGTCCCACTCCCCGCAAGGCACAGGGACACCCACAGCTCCATCAGAGCTCACAGCCCCGTCCCCTGACCCTGGGTGCCTGCAAGGAGATGCTGCATGCGGGGAGCACCAGCACCTGCCCAGGTGTTGAGCTGCTCAGGATCCTGCAGGATCCTCCCTCTCCGTAAGGCAGACGATGTCTTCAGGGCATCTGTAGGTTTTGTGCTGTTTCAGAAAACAAAGGGTACATGGAAGCATATGCCTGCCTCGGCTTGCTTGGTGTAGAAGATAAGCATCAAGCTCGCTCCGATGAAGGGTACTTCTTTTCTTTTCTCTTTGCTCTTGCACTTTGCGGTCATTTCTTTTTTGCATCCTCGAATGCTGACTTCTTTTGAAGGTTTTTCGAGCAGGCTGCGAGTGGAGAGCCGAGCAGCGAGGCAGCGGTAGGATTTGCAGCACAGAGCACAAGGCTGCTCAGCCCAAATAAAAGCTCCGTGCCTCTTTAGAAGGTGAGTGCTTTTCTCAGCTAGCAGCAACAACAACAGCCGTGGAAGGCAATGGAGTCAGGTGCTGTTTTCCTTTATTGACACCAGCGATTCCTAGGAGTATAAGCTCCGGAGCAGAAAGCAATTTCAGCATCTGTTTGAAATGCAGCGTACGGATCTGTTTGTCATGTGATTCATCTCAGCATCAAAACCCAGCCTGTGAATTTGTCTGGGCTGATGGCTTGTTTCCTCTGCGGCGCTCCCAGGGCTGCGGTACGAGCTGCTGACATTCCTCTGCACAGGGCCCTGGTTGTTCCAGGAGATCTCTGAATGCAGCCCTGCTTGAGAAAAAAACAACGAAATGTTCCTCGGGATTTTGGGGGTCTGATTCTCTTCATTTACGCCAGCGCGGAGGTGGGTTTGGCATTGCAATGCCTCGAGCTTTTGTAGTCTGCGCACGAGGCCAGCAGAACAATTAATTTGTGTGTGTGTGTGTGGGGGGGGGGGTTGTAGAAATTAAGGTCAGATAGGAATATCGGATCATCTGGGCTAATTATGAGTAAATGAGATGACACGAATTCCGAGTAGCGCATGGACGCTTTCAGCCCTTATGGGCTAAGCTGTATCGCAGAGGAAGAGGGGAGAGGATTCCTCCCTTCACTCCTGGACTTAATCTGGTACTGGGAGTGCTCTGGAGCTGGGCACAGTGCCCTGCCATGCCCGAGGTCACCCCAGCTGCCGCTTGTGGCTGTCCTTCCATTAGCTGTAGCCTGTTGCTAGTGCTTAGCATCCTCTTGGCCAGACCAAGCAAGCCCAGCTTCCTCAAGCTGTTCCCACGCCCTGATCACCTTGGAAGCTCTCTGATGGGTTTTCTTCACTGTGTGTCTGTCCTTCTAATAGGTGGGCATCCCCCCGTGCCTCGCCAGCACTGGGTCACGGGTGGTAGTGATGTTTTGTGGCCTGCCAGCCACACTCAGCAGCCAGCATAGCTCGGCGTGGGGTTTGCTTGGTGGTGATGAGAGCACGTGGCTGGCATGTGTCTGTCTGGGTGGCAACACATCCATCACCAGGGCTGCAGAGCCCAGCCCACCATGCCCACTGCCCACGGCCCTCAGTGCCACGTCCCCACAGCTCTGGAACACCCCAGGGATGATGACCTTACTCCCTGGGCAGCCTGTGCCAGTGCCCGGTGCTCTTTCTGAAAAGGGATGTTTCCTGCTATTTCACCTGGGGACAGCGGTCCAGTTAGTTTTAAATAATTCCATTTCGACGCACATCTGCGTGCGGAGTTGCAAGGTTTTTAGAGGCATGGTCAGTCCCTCCAAGAAAAAAGAAGGAAAAAGTAGTGATGTAAAACAGGCTGACTTGGATTGCCAGGTTCCAAGGTCGTAGCCGCGTTGGTTTTAACTGGGAGCTGCCTGAAAAAAAAAAAAGGGGGGAAAAAAAAGACGTTTCTTACGTTGTTAACATTCAGCATTCGAGGAAAAGCACAGAGTTTTGTCACTCCAAAGGAACATCCTCAGCATGTAACTGCTCTCCCTGTCTTTTTTTTTGAGGAAGTCCGAGGGAAAAAGAGGGGGAGGGAAAGAGAGAGAGGAAGGAAGCTGCTTCTGGCAGATTTGAGCCAAGTGGAGACTGGCAGGAGCTGCCCTGCAGCCCAGAGCCGCAGGGAAAGCACGCTGCCCAGCGGGGCCAGTGCTCGAGAAGGAGGGGTGGGAAGCAGGGTAAGGCCCGAGGCTGGCGAGTGAGGGAGGGCTGAGAAAAGAAGGGGAGGAAGTGAGAGCGGTTCCAAAATGAGTAAGGAGCTGTGCGGGGGCCTCTCTTTGCAGTGTGGGAAGCAGAGAGCTGCCGATGCCTTGTGCCAAAGTGAATGGCATCGGAGAGGAAGCACAAGATGGAGAGGGGAGGGGGGGGCAAGGTGCAAGCTTCCTCCTTCTCCTTCCCCCTCCTGCATCCTCCCTGGGAGGAGAGCAGTGTGTTTAACACCAGTTAAGGCCTTACAGGTCCTTCTGATGGACGCTTGGAAGGCATTTTGAGAAGTGCCAGCCCTTCCCTTTTGTCTGCTGAGTCTTCAGATCATAGAAAGATGGAATTGGTAAGGTTGGAAGACCACAGAGATCACCAGGTTCGACCCCAGCCCATCCCCTCAAAGCCAGCAGTTTGTTCTGCTCCTCAGCTTTATGAAACTCCAGGAAACCTCGCAGCCCCATTTAATGCGTAATGAAAGAAAAAAGCATGGTTTGCTTTCAGAGAGTTAGAAAAGTATAATTAGACTTGTAATTGGAGTGCGTCTTAGACAATTAGTTTTTGTAAATGTGTATAATTTAGACCAAAGTAAAGGGCTCTTTCTTGCTGTGAAAGAGGTTAAGGAATACCATGCCTGATTTCTAGGTCTCAGTGCCTGACACAGCTGGAGAGGAGCGCATCCATCTCTGCAGCACCCCCAGATCCACACTGCCAGGAGCCTGTAGGTGAGCCAGGGCTTCTGCTCTGACCCTGCCATAGAACCACAGAACAGTTGGAATTGGAAGGGACCCCTAAAATCCATCTGGTCCCACTGCCCACAGTGCACAGGGGCACCCACAGCTCCATCAGAGCTCAGAGCCCTGTCCCCTTACCCTGTGTGTCTGCAGGGACGGGGCACCACCATCTCCAGCCAACCTACGTCTCCCATTACCCACCCCAAGAGCAGATGTAACAAGTCCACGGGGGACACCGCGACAGCACTGATGTAACAAATCCCCCCCTTAAAGAAAAGGGACGGAGAGCTGCTCTGTGAGAGCCCACCCAGCTGCTAAGGAGCCTTCAGAGCAACGGGAGCGTTGAGGGGCTGAGCTGTGCTTACAGCAGCGGGACCCGGCCGTATCCTGACCGCACGGTGCACGCTGTGTCTGCCAGAAGGGACACAGCATCTCGCCCACGTGGGTACGTAACGGTGGTCGGGATGTTTGTCTTTTTGCACCGTTTTTGTTGGGGGGGGGGGGGGAAGCCATTCAGCCCCAGAGGTCAGCCCAGGAGCAGGGGCTGCCTCGCCGACATGTGTTCTTCATTTGCTCGGCATTTTGGACACCGCTTATTACAATAGCGCGCAGCTGCTGGTTCTCAGCCTCTGGTCTGGGGGGGCTGGGATCGAAGGGTGAGGGAGAAACATCCAAACCTCTTCCTGGAATCTTGCAGCAGGGAATGCATTCCCCAGGTCTGAAAGATCCGGCGTGATTACGGGCTGCTTTTGGAGCCTTAGAAAAGCAGCTCGGGATCCAAAAGAAGGGCTGGGCGGCGCTGGTGACGGGCTGCACCTGGGTTTTACCCCAATTCCCAGCCCGTTATTTATGGCTCGCGGTCTGCACTGAGCGTGACCCACGTTTGTGTCTGTGCTGATGTTGGGGCCGGTGCTGCGTCTCAGGGCAGGCTGCAGAGGAGGCTCGCAGCAGCCTGTGGCTTTTAAGAAACCGTTTGTTCAGTGCTTAATGACTAATTTCATGTAATCCTCCGGTCGCACCGTAAGAGAGAAGCATTTCCTGGAAAAAAAAAAATAAAAAAAAAATTCATCCGTTCCCTTTGTTTTAATGCTTTCTGCTAGCGAGTGCTCGAGGTGTTTTCTCCTTGTTAGCTCTTGCAAATAATAATAACAATAAGAAAAACCAACCTAACCTTTTCTATCATGTATCTGATATTTTACAGAGCAATCGCAGAGGGCAGTAAATTGAGTAAAACCTGCTCTCCTTGGCAGGATTTCCCTCCTGACTAAATTCAATACGAACAAAGAGGACAAGGGCAAATAACTTCTACTTATTCAGGTCATTTTTCATAAGAATCATAAAAGTTAGATGGAAAAGGCCTATTAGATTATCCTGCCCGTCTTCCATCTCGCCGGCACTGGGCCGTTCTCTGCAGTAACCTTGTGAAATGTTACACGTTCAGATGGAGGAGAGATAATTTGCCGCTGATGATGATTTTCTGAGCGGAAGAGGATGGATGGCTCTCTGTCTGGGTTAGCAAATGTTTGTGACACTTCTTGCCAGGCTCATCTTTAATCCCTGCTATGGTCTCCGGTCGCTTTCTGTTCGTGTTTGGAGCCCGGTGATCTTATCACGAAGCTGTTTCCTTCCCTTTGGCCCACGTCCATATTCCCACCCCGTTCTTCTCGTTGTTCAAGTATTGGAATAACCCTTAGGCTATCTGTAACAATTTCACCCCTTTGTGTTCGTGCCCTTCGAGTGCTTGCCAGGATTAATGTCTGAACAACAACAGATTGTTCTTCCTGTAGAATGGGAAGTGTTTATAGGGCTCTTCAGATTAAAATAATTTAAAATCCCCTTAAAGATAACTGCTTTTTCTTTCAGTCGGAGAACTGCCAGTGATGTGTATGTGAATCCTTTAACACAATGACAAAACCCGAGAACCCAACAATACAAACCAAGCCTCTTAGCAACGGTAAAAGAACACGAATAATTGGGTAGCAGCTGATAAGCAAGGGAACTCTGAAGCTTTCAGTCACAGGCATGTTTGAATCAACATCAATGTTTTAATTGCTGTGCAGCCAAGAAGCTTCTCCCAGGCTTGCCTGCATGAAGTGGAGTGGTTCTGACATCTATTGCTCTAAATTACAGCTGTGTCTGCAGCATGACGTGTCCAAAACAGCACTAAAAGGAGTATGAGTTTGGAAGGAATTCCTCTAGGAGAAGTTCAGTCACAGAAGATCTGGAGTTGGAAGGGATCTGTACAGATCACCAAGTGAGTCCAAACACAGGACCAACCAAAAATCAGACCCGAAGTTGATCTGATTCCTTGCACTGAGAACAGTCTGAGGATGGAGCCGGTCACTTCTTCGATGATCATAGAATCATGGAATCATAGAATCCTAGAATGGCCTGGGTTGAACAGGACCTCAAAGATCATTGAGTCTCAACTCCCTGCTGAGTGCAGGGTCGCCAACCACCAGCCCAGGCTGCCCAGAGCCACGTCCAGCCTGGCCTTGAATGCCTGCAGGGACGGGGCATCCACAACCTCCTTGGGCAACCTGTTCCAGTGCCTCACCACCCTCAGAGTGAAAAACTTCCTCCTAATATCTAACCTGAACCTCCCCTGTCTCATTTTAAAACCATTCCCCCTTGTCCTATCGCTGTCCACCCTCGTGAACAATCGTTCCCCTCCTGTTTATACACTCCCTTCAAGTATTGGAAGGCCACAATGAGGTCTCCCCGGAGCCTTCTCTTCTCCAAGCTGAACAAGCCCAGTTCTCTCAACCTTTCTTCACAGGAGAGGTGCTCCAGCCTCTGCTCATCTTGGTGGCCTCCTCTGAACTCGTTCCAAGATCCCATGGCATGGTCCTGTGGAGGTTCTGGGGAAATGACAGTCTCTTCTTTTTAACAATATCTGCGTTCTGACTGTTCAGTGTGCGGGGCTGTGGCTGGTGGCGCTGAGAAACAGGGAATCCCTGTGGTGTGATGTGGTCACGTTGTGTTTGGTGCTGTGGGGTGTGATCGTGTGCCACCAGGTCTGGGGAACACACGTGTGGCTCTTCTGGATCTGTTCAGCATCTCAACCACGAGTGTTTGAGGGCTGAATTTTGGAGGGAGAACAAAGCAAAGGAAGGGGTCCAACTTGCTCTGGGGGGTCACTGGGGGCCTCTGTTTGGATCTTACCCAGCCCGCATCCCTTGAGCACACTGAATTTGGGTCTCTGCCGTGTTTTCCTGTATTGCTGTTGCCTCTTTGTGTAATGAGAGGGAAATCAGGCAAGTCTATAATTTATGAACGGGAGATGTATTGAATGTGACAGGGAAAACCACTGGCAACTAGGATGCACAGAACGAGTGCTTGTGAAAGGAACGGGGGATATGTGGGAGCTGGATGTAGGTCTTCATGGAACTGAGGTGTCCCAGAGCTGTGGGGATGTGGCACTGAGGGACATGGGCATGGTGGGGTGGATTGGGGTTGGAGCTGGGGGTCTTGGAGGTCTTCCCAACCTTAGCGATTCCGTGGATGTGGTCTAAGAATGGTACATTGTGACCTTTTATGTAATAATATTCCTTTTTCGGGGTGGTGGTTGACTTGTGGGGTGCAATTAGACCGTGACATCCTTTCTCTCCGTTCCCCATGAAGTGCATGTGTGCAAGGCTTTACCCTGCACAGACTTGCCATCAATTAATTTTGTTTGCAGAAACACTCTCATTATACATTTCTCCTGCCAGTTTGGCGCAGGAAGACGAGCAAAATCTCAAGTAGAATGCTTTCCCCATGAAAAATCTTGCTATATATATTTTTTTTTTTCTCCCCCTTCGGCTTGGACGCATTCGTCTGATTGGCAAACCCCTTCCCCAAAACCCAACAGCGTGCAATGATTTACCTGCGTCGCCCTTGTGCTTTCTGCATGCATGGGAGAGCAGCGAGTGGCTCCGAGCAGCAGGGCCATCCTTGGGGAGGCCGGAGGGCTGCAGTGACCTGGAAGGCACCCAGCTGGTGCGGCTCCTTTCTTCCCATTTTCAGCTCCATTCCTGCTCTCGGCGGCGGCTGCTCAACTCTTCTGCCAAAGAGAGTTTTGGAGGGGAGGAATAAAGAACCGCAAAGGGAGGAATTGTTTCGAATGTTGAGTCTAAAGGTAGATGGGGCCGGTGATCGCTGGTTCCGTTTTTAGCCCAGATTTGTAAAGAAATGCAGCAGTGACATCACGGGGTCGTGGAATGGCTTGGGTTGGGAGGGACCTTAAGGGTCATCCAGTTCCAGCCCCACGTCTGCCAGTTCCACGCTGGTTTCGGGTGCGTTGGCCAACTGTGACCAAATCATAGAACTGGAGAATGTCCTGTGTTGGAAGGGACCACAGGGATCACCACCCCCAGCCCCACGCAGCACCCCCAACCCCCACCCTGTGTCAGAGTCATGTCCCAGTGCTCCCTGAGCTCCGGCAGCTCGGGGCCGTGCCCACCGCCCTCTGGGGCACAGCCTTTCCCTGATATCCAACCTAAAAAATCTGCGTGACGAAACAATTTTTGCTGCAAGTTTTGACGTCTAATGGCTGATGCTGCGTAAATTAGTGCTGTGCTTGAGGGCATCCTTCTGGGGTCAGCACGGATCTCTGCCTGCACTTGCTGTGTCTCCGTACCGTCAACCAGCCCGCACCACAGGGCTGGAGCTGGGTGGTCTTTAAGGTCCCCTCCAACCAAAGCCATTCTGTGGTTCTGTGGAGAGGAAAGGGCAAGCCAGGGCTGAGGAGTGGGAGCTGGCTGTATTCCTGCTGGTGTGGTTGGAGATGGAGTTGGCGACGTGACTGTGGGGTAAAGAATAGAAATGATGGGGAACAGGTCTCACAGGGGGTCACCCGGGTGGAGCAGCCACCAGACAGAGCCCAGCTCTGTTCCTGCAGGACCGTTCATGGACCCCCAGTGCTCTCAGGATTAACCCCACTGATTGCACAGGCCGGAGGTGGTGGGATGGTCCAACACGGATCTCCTGCTTGAGTCCGCGCGGTTCCTTGCTGCTTTGTTCCTCATCTCTTTGATTGGACGAGAGGTAATGGCCTTAAGTTGCAACAGGGAAGGGTCAGGTTGGATTTTAGGGAAATTTTCTCCTTGGAAAGAGTGGTGATGGCCTGGCACAGGCTGCCCAGGGACTGGGGGAGCGGGTTTGCCCCGCTCTGCCATCTATCAGATGCGTAGTTATATTTTAAGGGATTCTTAAGGCTTTCTTCACAGGGTAGGAAACAGCTGCAATGGCACAGAATTGTTGAAGAGCCCTCTCCCAGCTTGCTGGGGGCCCTCGGCACAGAGGAGGGAACTGCTGCCCCGGAAAAAGAAATGGAAGGAAGCAAGATCAGCGTGCTCTCTGCAGGGAACGCCGGCGTGGGATTTATTCTGGTTCTGGTGGAAGTGCCGTTCTGAAAGGCTTCATCCCTGTTTTGTTTCCCTCCGGTTGTAACCGTGTCCTTGTGTTCTGCCTGGAGCCTGAGCTGGGAAACGTTGGGAATCCAGCATCACGAACCACGCGGCGGACAGCTCACGGCTCATGGGCTGCGGCACAGGATCAGCAGCAGAAGGCTCTGCCTTGTGCCAATGGCCTGAGACCACGCTGATTTTTTTTTCTTTTTAATTACTTCAGTTTTTGTTTTTTTTATCAAAAGCCAAATCTGAGCGCTGCCAGGCAGGATTTAGTCAGCTAAACCCAGCAAAATCTGATCTTATATTCTTGGGCTGCAGGAAACCTTGGGTATGGTGCACGTGGCACACGCAGGAGCCAGTTATTTTTTTTTCAGCAGTAGATAAATTGATGCGAGAAAAAGAAAATATACAGTATTGATTTTTCTTTTCCTGTGGCTTTTGAGAGGCTGTTAATGCAGCAAGTACACAAGAGCACTCATCTGTCTGTCTGCGCAGCGATCTCTAATAAATTGACTTTTTGAAAAACCATTTTTAGCCTGTAGTTTCGGGGACTTGATTTGTGGAGTAGATGATATCTCCTGGCACGTAATTACTCATTTTGGGGTTGTGTGTAGGGTTGCGGGATACATTTTGATGCGTTATCTGTAGCACTAAACATCTCTCCTATTACTCATACAAGTTTTTCTCTGTGTTCTTTCTTACTGGAGGTGAGCGGAGAGGGTTTGGGGGATCGTTTGTGTTCATTGTTCGGAAGCAGTTTTTAGCACAGACACTTTCCAGAGGTAATTCTTGCATGTGATGTGGCTATAAGAACAATGGAGATGTAGCATTGCCTGGTCTTAGGGTCTTGGGCTGTGTAAGCAGGCTGGTGACCGTAATGCGCTGTGACCTTCTGGTTCTTGTGATGGGAGAAGAGGTGATGGCCTCACGTTGCACTGGGGAGGTTCAGGTTGGATACTGGGGAAAATTTATTCTCCAAAGAGCAGCAGAAAATTTATTCTCTGTCACTGTCCCTGGAGGTGTTCCAGAACCGTGGGGATGTGGCACTGAGGGACATGGTCATTGGGCACGGTGGGGTGGTTTGGGGTTGGCCTTGGGGATCTTGGAGGGCTTTTCCAGCCTTCATGATTCCATGATTTCCACTTGGTCTCTGGTGTTCTCCTGACATCCCCAAAAGAGGAGAGGGCGAAGTGCACGTCCTTTCATCCCAGCTAAAACAGACAGGGGGTCCAGCTCCCTTTCCTTTGTGACGTATGCTATCCTAAATGCTTCTTGTGAGCTCGTTAAATTTACCTCGTCTTTTCCTTTTGCAACCTTGCATCAAGAAGGAACCAGAGGCTCAACCAACTGGAGTCAAGTGGCTTGACTATTCCAGTGATGGACAACCATCAGAGCAGCCGCCGAGCGTACCTGGCAGGCTTTGTCCTCACATCTCTCCAGCTTTGCATTTCTCAATGAGTGCATTCAGAACTGCAGCTGCTTCTCCTAAGTGTCCTTTTTGTTTACGTGCAAATCAATGGTATTCATGCCAGCCAAGAAAGTGGGCACTTTTCTCTCTTTCTTTCTCACCCCTCGTAATCTTGGAACCAGGAAATTCTGCATGTCAGGGCTTTGCCATGTACCTTCCCCACGCAGTCGGTGAAACACTTCACATTTCTATGCCCTTTTGTGACTCAGAAGTGTTTGTCATGGGAGCTGCTGTGCAAAGAGTTCAGTGGGGGCACGGATTCTGGCACCGAGGGTTCGCTCCCATGTTTTTCTTGGTCCTTGGGCCACTCTTTGAAGTGTTGCCTGAAGATGGTTCCAGCAACATGATGCAGAAATGTAATTGTACGTGTGTGTGTTTATACCACCCAATGCGAATAGGGCTGCTCTGTTCAGTCTTGGCTATTAATTTTGAGCTGAGAATTACCTTAGATTTAACACAAAGTGTCCTTGCTAGAAGTGGAGTGTACTTGACGTCTGGGAAAGGCTCTGCTTCACTCGTCCTTGTTCACTGAACAATGAAGATCCATTTTTATGGCTTTGACACTTTGGAATGTGCTCTTGGGGCGGCCATTTCTTGCTTTGAGTGGTTTGAAATGCACGACGTGTGTGCCTTCTGTTTTCCTATTGTTCATAGTTCTCCTATTCTTTCTTTTACATCTCTCTCCAAGCTGTTCTCATCCACTGTTTACATTCACCTGTACTAAGGAGCACCACTGTTTGTCGACAGTCTCCACGCGTTGGATGTGTTACCCAGCAGCAGAGCACACAGATGGCTTAGCTTTCAGCATTGTGCTTTTTCTCGGGAGTCATAGAATCATGAAGGTTGGAAAAGACCTCTAAGGTCACCAGCAGGACAAGGGGAAATGGTTTTAAGCTGAAGGAGGGAAGATTTAGGTTGGGTATCAGGCGGAAGTTCTTTACTATGAGAGTGGTGAGGTGCTGAAACAGGCTGCCAAGAGAGGCTGCGGATGCCCCATCCCTGGAGGTGCTCAAGGCCAGGTTGGATGGGGCCCTGGGCAGCCTGGTCCAGTATTAGATGTGGAGGTTGGCAGCCCTGCCTGGGGCTGGGGGGTTGGAGCTTGATGATCCTTGAGGTCCCTTCCAACCCAAGCCATTCTGTGATGATTCTGTGATGATTCTATGATGATTCCCTGATGATTCTATGATGATTCCATGATGATTCTATGATGATTCTATGATGATTCCATGATATCACCGAGGCCAACCCCAGCTGTCCCCACCATGCCCTCTGTCTGCGTCCCCAAGTGCCACCCAAAGCCAACCTGCGGTAGATGGTGTGGTGCTGGAATAGCGAAGGTCGGTACACAGTGCAGAAGCCAAACAGCTTTTCCCTCTGGATTGAAGGCATATTGTCTACTTGGAGCATCTGATGTGAGATACCAGGTGAAATTACAGAGTTTTAATTCTTCGGTGTCCACAGCATTTCTTGTCTTTTCCTGGAATGCTGGTTTTTATTTTTCAGGTTTGATGCAAGATTTAGAAGGTAACGGCTTCCATGGGAGGGCCGTGTGTGTTTGTATGGTCTGCTCTTGACTGCAGTAGGCTTTTAGTAGGTCAAGGAAGCGCACATAGGAGGCTCTTAAAGTGGGCCATGAAATCATTTTGCTTAGCTTTGTTTTATCGCTGCTTTGACAAATCTTTCTCTCCCCTTAGACTGCGGCTCTCAAAGCAGCGAAACAGCAATGCTCTGCCAGCGGTGCTGCCTTTCAATAAGGCATGGAGCACATTTAGTTTGCGTTTCTGCAGAAGTGTTTGCTTGTTGCAACCACTTAGAATCACAGAATCGTTAAGGCTGGAAGAGCCCTCCAAGATCCCCAAGTCCAACCCCAACCCACCCCGCCGTGCCCGCTGACCACGTCCCCAAGTGCCACATCTCCACTGTTCTGGAACCTCTCCAGTGATGGTGATCTCCACCACTCCCTGAGCAGCCTGTACCAGTGAATCACCGCTCTTTCTGGGAATAAATTTTTCCTAATATCCAGCTTCTTGCCATAGCACTCAGGCTATGATCCTGCTGCTAGGGGGATGACCAGCTCTGCGGGTGTTGGGAGTGCAGGGGAGGTCATTTACTTGGATTTAGCAGGGTTTTCCCTGTGGGCTCCAATGTAATCTGTATTGAGATGGACTACGAGGTTTGTGGAAAACTGGTTGCAGAGCTCAGTGGTTTGATGTAACCACAGGTCTGGTTGTGTATGGCCCCCGTGAGGGCTGGTTTTGTCTCAGCAGCATAGTAAATGGGATAGGATGCACCTTTAGCTAATTTGTGGATGGAATTTGCTGAATTGAGGGAGGAGCAGTGCTATTTGTGCCCAAGGGAAGGACGTAAACTGGGAAACGGGGCTGATGGAAACCCACCTAAGGAAAGACAAATGCAGCATCCTTCATCTGAGATAGGATCATAGAATGATAGAATGATAGAATGGTTTGGGTTGAAAGGGACGTTGAAGATCACCCAGTCCCAGCCCCCTGCTCCAGGCAGGGACACCTCCCTCCAGCCCAGGTTGCTCACAGCCCCATCCAGCCTGGCCTTGAGTGCTTCCAGGGAGGGAGCATCCACAGCCTCGCTGGGCAACCTGTGCCAGTGTCTCACCACCGTCACAGTGAAGGATTTCCTCCTGATATCTAGTCACCCCATGCAAGAGGCTTCTTGGCACATGGAGGGCAGCGAGATGCTGGGGTGAGACCAGCAGGAGCCTCCTGGGATGAGCTGGAGAAGGTGCAGGGGAACCTCATTACTGTCGTAGCCGCAGCGAGGTTATGGGCAGGGTGGTGCATGCTTCTCAGAGGTGTGGGGTGATAAGGTAGCAGACACAAGTTTGACAGAGATTACACACTGGGGTGGAGGGGAATCAGCCACAAACCCTGAACTTGTTGCCTGAGGAAACATGGGAATCCCCATTAGATATGTTGCTAAGAACAGGTTTCAGAAGCACTTCTGCCTGGAGTAGCTCCAGTTTTGCCTTGAAGCAAGGAGTGAGGCCATGGCTTTTCCAGCTCTGCTTTTCCCACAACGAGCCTGTGGGAGTTCCACGAAGAGCGTCTCATCCATCTTTCCTTTTAAAGATCAAAACCACCCCAAACCAAAACAAGAAAACAAGCCCAGCCCCCCCAAGCATTCCAGCAGTACTCTGCACATCTTTATGATTTGTGCTTCCAGAAGTGGTCAGCATCCTCCTCCAGGGCATCCAGGTCCTCTTGGTGTGCATCAGTGTGCCAAGTTCGAGCCTGCTGGACCTGTGCACCTTGGGTTCAACTTGGACATCATGAGGGAAGAATCTGTTGCAGATTTTTGCTGCGCAGTGAAATACAAACAGCCCTTTTTCACTCCCTCAAGAAACATTAAAGTCTATTTGGAGGAATAAGAGTGCAGTGCAACATTTAGTCATAAATTGAAGATTTCCACCACCGTGTTGACTTGGAGCATATGTTAGCGAAACATGTCTCTTCTTTGCAGACAATTGTTGTGCTTATGCTGTGGCAAGCACATTTAAAACGAGCATGGAAAATGTGCTGCTGGGAACACTCCGGCAGTGATGGTGGGGTCATTTAGATGACTTAATAGGGCTTTTTTTTACTAGCTATCTGTATTAAATCAATGATTCATATAAATTATGCCAAGGGGAATTAATTGCTATTATATGGTATAAGAAACTGCCAAACCAAGGGCACAAGTTTCCCTGTTGTCGTGCATGAAATGAAGTGGAGTTATGTTATGGTTTCTGGAAGCATGAAATGGCTGCGCCTCTCACCCCGACCAAACGGCATGAACCGAAATGGCCAAGATACGGTGGAACAAAGGGACTTTAGGAGCAGAGGTTGGAAGGTTCCGGCACATTTGGAGGCTTTGGCGCATTTGGAGGTTCTCCAAAACGCACAGCAACTATCAGATGTGAAATGCAGCTTTCTCCTTGGCCTGGGTACATCTCCATTGCCCAGATGTGCAGAGGAATTTAAGAGTTCCGTGGATTTGGTGGTTCAGTGGGAGCTGAACTCTAGATACCTTTTAGGGGTTAGGTTGGAGTCTGTATAATATGGTTTATTTCTTATCTCTACAAGAGGGACACTTTCTACCATTCTCTCTTGCAGAAATGTACAAAGAGAATAACTTCATATATTTATGTGGTCGGATACCGTGAGGATGAGGCTGTGCAGGTATCTTAATGAGGCATCCATGGGCAGGGCGGTGGGCTTGGCTCAGAACGTGCTGTGCCAGCACATTTTCAGGGCTGCTGGAAGATATTTTGTGGCTTCTCGGAGACAGAGTACATTATGGGTGTGTGAGCAGAAGATGCTTCGCTTTGGCAGTGGCCATTTCGTGCTTTTGCTTTGGAATTTCTGGGGGTTGGAGCTTGATGATCCTTGAAGTCCCTTCCAAGCCAAGCCATTCTATGATTCTATGAATGTTTCTCACCCTAATCAATGGAGAGGAAAAAAATGAGCTTGGCCTTGTTGCTTGATTTCAGTATACACTTAACACAAAATCTAACATGGCCATTTCCTGGGGTAGTACCATTCTAAATAGAACGTAATGCGATGAGAGGAAAATGTGAGAGTGGAAACACTGTTGTGTAAAGGAGAATGGGTGAAAGATGCAACTTTATGAGCTGTTTAAGGAAAAGTCGTCTTTTTTGTGCAAGAACAATGGTGTTCAAAGTTGGAATCTTCATGGCAGAGAGAAAAAGCATGAAGGAGCGGGTGGAAGGTGTAGGGTGTAGGCTTTTCTGTGATTGTCCAGCAGAGGAATTGGTGGATGTCATTCTAACTTGTAATTAGCTTTTTCACTGCTGTTGCTCTGCACGTCAAAGGAAATCAAGTGGAGAAAAATTAGGTCTGTGGTGACAGCAATGGGTAATGACTTCTCAAGGAAGGAGAGGCTTGAACTGCTCCGTAAGTGCTCTGTAGACCCCAGTGAAAGAAATGTTGACTTAACCAGCTTCTAATTGCTTTTCGACTTATTTAGAAATGAGTTTGTTATTGAAAAGTAATCAGTCCTTGAAAAATTGTGATGATCACTGCAAACACCTCAATG
This sequence comes from Numida meleagris, assembly GCF_002078875.1. Taxonomy (NCBI): domain Eukaryota; kingdom Metazoa; phylum Chordata; class Aves; order Galliformes; family Numididae; genus Numida; species Numida meleagris. Next base: position 193,624,859 of record NC_034409.1, on the reverse strand, counting down.
GATAAGCAGTGACCCACCTTAAAATTATTTTTATTGCTCTCTAATCTGTGTGACTGGCTCAATAAATTTCTTGATTACATGTAGCTGAGAGCAGAGATGCTGCTCTGGTATCGGTCAACATGTGCATGCTTTGGGTGTGGTGGAAGAGAAAAGATCTGATAAGTGGTTGATTTGTTGCTTAAGGAAGCTTTATGGATGAGTTAAACATTGCTTTTGTGAGTCACTATTTTGATCAGAACTCCTTCTCCCAAGACTTGGTACGGCAGGATGGGCTGTGGGCTCTCGACACAGAAGAGTCACTGGCAAAATCATTCAATGGAATCATTAAGGTTGGGAAAAACCACTAGGACCATCCGGTCCAACCATCCACCTACCACCAGTGTTGCCCACTAAACCACGTCCCTAAGTACCACGAGGCACACGTTATACTGGCAAAACAGCGATTGCAGCACTGTACCTTGGCTGATTTTTCAAATGGGAATGACTGCAGCAAGAATATCTGTGTCAATACGACAACCTGCAAATTGATTTTATTGTCATGAGGATAGCGGAGAAAAGATCGCACGTCTGCCTTCTGTAGTGGTATTAGCAAAACAACAAGAAGAGATCAAGGACTACTCTCAACGTGTAATTCTGTTTTGGCGTTTGCCCACAAGCCATCACGTGGCTCAACAGGACAGAGGATGGATAAAACCATCTGGGCTGGGGAGACGTGCGTGTCTTGCTCTCATGCTTTATCTCACTGTCCCTAAAAATATTATTCCATGTAAGAAATGAATATACTATTTTGAAAAGCGTGTCTTTTGTTGCTGGAAATATCTGGTTTTCCTCGAGAGACAAGAGTTTCCTGGGGGACTTCATCCAGTGGGTAAATTAAAGGAGTGTCAATGAAAAACAGGCTCTGGAACCCAAACAATAAGTTCTGTAGACATGTTCTTTTAGTAAATTTGTGACATAGTCCCTTTTTAGTAGAAGTGTGCCTTTGTAGAAAGACTTTGTGAAGCTTTATAGTACCAGGAGTTGGACTTGGTGATCCTTGTGGATCCCTTCCAACTTGAGGTATTCTGTCATTCTTTGCAACGCCTGGTGGCGTAGAATCGTAGAATCACAGAATCACTGAGGTTGGAAAAGACCTCTCAGATCTCCAAGCCCAACCCCAACCCATCCCACCATGCCCACTGCCCATGTCCCTCATCAACACTGATGCTGGCTCAAGTTCTACTCGTCTTCCTGTTATCACGTTGGTGCAACTGTCCGAGCGGCCATCTGCTCAGCCAGCTCAGAGGACACCAGAGAAGGAGGATTTTTAACCCAGATGAGTTTGCCAGCCTGGCTTGCTTGATAGCTGCAGGAGGGCTGTGCTGGTACCAAGGCCCAGGGCAGTTTTCGAGGGAGGAAGCAGAGGAAGCACTGCGAGCCAGCACGGCCGCTGGGGCTTCCTGCGGTGAGGTCCGCCTTCCAAAATTACTTCTTTCCATGCCTCTCTTTCCTGCTCGGTGTTTCCACAGATGTTTTGGGCTTCCGATTCCTCCAGGTGGATCTAATTTGATATATATATATATATATATATATATATTTTATTTTATTTTTTTTTTTTTTTGCCAATACCTCTGGTTTCTCAGGGTTTTATTGAATTTATTTTTGAATGTGTCCTGAAAAGAACTGAACTCTGGTCTGGATGATCTGATTTAACATCTGCATACATGAGGCTCTATGACAAATGTCCCTGGTCTCCTCTCTCTGCAATCTCCTCGCTGTCAGCCTAATGCCTTTGAGCTGTAGTCCTTCAATTATTCACTATGTGAGCAAAGGTTATATGAGAATGGAACTCTATTGATGCTTGTCCTCATGTCCGAGTAGATAGTCTGTCATGTTCTCGTTAATCCCTCTTTTTTTAGTGCTATGAAGGCTTGTAATAGAATGTTATTCTTGGATTTTTTTTTTCAGTAGGGAAGAAGGTCAAACTGAGGCTGCTAGAGTTGTAAATTAATCTTGTTTTTTTAAGGTGATGGCTGCATTTAATTTTTTCACACTGAAATTTTCCTATGTTTTCTTTTAGGAGAGAGGTAATGGCCTTAAGTTCTTCCAGGGGAGGTTCAGATTCCATGTTAGGGAAAGTTTCTTCACAGGCTGCGCAGGGAGGTGTGGGGTGTCCGTCTGTGGGGGTGTTCCAGAACCATGGAGGTGTGGCACTGAGGGTCATGGTCAGTGGGCCTGGTGGGATGGGTTGGGGTTGGGTTTGGGGATCATAGAGATCTTTTCCAATGATTCCATGATTTTGAAGGTTCAAGATTGCCAGTGGTGTAGTAAATGGTTTCAGTTAACATTGTTCTTAGATAATTAACTTGCTTTTTTTTGACTGCAAAGTTGTCTGTGGCTTAATAACCTCTAGGTGTCTTAGAAAGTATAATCTGCACAAGGGGGAATAACAAATCCGCAATACCGTGGTTTCAATACTTCAAGAAACACAGTTGTAAAACTGATGAAAACAGGAGGTGAATAACTTCAAGCATCTACTTCTGTGCCTTTGAATATTTTTTCCTGTCTAGAATTAGAATTGTGTTCGATACAAGGACGCAGCCCAGTGCATGGGGCTGTGAGAGCTGGTGCTGGAGATGGACTTGGAGGTGTTCAAGGAACATTGAGACGTTGTGTTGAGGGACATGGTGTAGTGAGAACTATTGGTGATAGATGGACGGTTGGACTGGATGATCTTGGGGGTCTTTTCCTACCTTGGTGAGCCTATGATTCTGTGTGGTGTTGGGAGAAGGATGGTGCTTTGAGACATGGGAATAGGAGCACCTGGGGGCTGCCTGGAGGAATGTTCATTAAGTAATCTCAGTCAATAGAATTTTATTCACTGGAGATGAAGAACCTTTTTCGTTTTGCTAGGTTGGGATGTTCGGAGGGTTAAACACAAGACTATGGAATTGTAGAATGGTTCTTTGGCCTTTTGGCTAAGACCAGTGTAGCGTTGTGTAGACCAATGGAACAGGACTTAAATGCATCAGGTGCTTGAGTGCCTGGCTCCATCCAAGCATCACTAGACTTTGTCCAATGGGATTTTACCTCCTAATGTTTTTCTGTTCCTTCCAAAATCGCAGTCCTGGTGAGCGTCCTGATGGACGGCCACGCGATTCAGTCGGTGTGGGAGGTTTTTGAGGTGGAAAATTGGCTCGGGAGGAAAGTTGCCCAGTGCCATCCAACTGAATAAAGTCATTTCCTCAGCTGAGAAGGCTGTGCTTGTACTCTACAGCATGTCAGGGCCTCGGTGAAGGTTTTTATCATCATTGATAATTGATAATCCATTGAGGCCCTGGAGCGTGTTCAGAGGAGGGCGACGAAGCTGGTGAGGGGTCTGGAGCACAGGCCTTATGAGGAGTGGCTGAGGGAGATGGGATTGTTCAGTCTGGAGAAGAGGAGGCTCAGGGGAGACCTCATCGGTCTCTATAACTACCTGAAGGGAGGTTGTAGTGAGCTGGGGGTCGGCCTCTTCTCTCTTGTAACTAGTGACAGGACGAGGGGGAATGGCTTCAAGTTGCGCCAGGGGACATTAGGAAATACTACTTTTCTGAAAGAGTGGTCAGACGCTGGAACAGGCTGCCCAGGGAGGTGGTTGAGTCGCCGTCCCTGGAGGTGTTCAAGAAACGTTTAGATATAGCGTTGGGAGACCTGGTTTAGTGGGGTTATGTTGGTGGTAGGTGGATGGTTGGACTGGGTGATCTTGGAGGTCTTTTCCAACCTAGCTAATTCTATGATTCTATGATTCTGTGATTCATGGAGTATGTTTTTAAATGAATTGCTCTAACACAGCATTACCCTAACGATCTGCCAAGGTGAGGCTTTTAAACAACGTGTTCTAATTAATTCTTAATCGATTTCATAATCCGTGTTCCCAGCTCCTACCTCTGGAGTCTGATCTTTATAGAGAGAGGAACAAAAGCAACGGATAGAAAAGGATAGAGATGGATGGAAATACGGCAGAAGAATAATTGTGAGATCATCGTAACGGTGAAAAGAAGCAAATTTAAGTATTGGTCATAGCAGAGGAGGATAGAGATAAAATGAAGAATACTCTTCCTGCTTGAAATACTGCTTGGAGTTGATGAAGATAGTAGGTAACAAGTTTTCTTACTAAGTAGCCACAGTAATCTTATAAGGAAATGTTAAAAGGTTTAAATTTTTTCACACCAAGAACAAAATGGGAGGGAAGGGAGGACTTAGGGAGTAAGCTGCAGGAATCCTTTGTTGGGTTTCTTTGCTCAACTTGATAGAGGTAAATTGCTTTAAAAGCTAGAGCGTGTAATCTAATAATTAGGAAATTAGAAGTTAATGGGAAACTTGAGCAAAACGTGTTCTCCTTCCGTTAATGAATTTATTCAGCAAGCTGCTGCAGCTTTGGCTCTCTGAAAAAGGCTGTAGGATGCTGAGGGCAGGGAGCAGGAGCTGCAAGAGCCCTGACACTAAACCCAGCCGGCTTTCCACTTGCAGAAATCCAGTAAATGAGCAAAGAAACTGCATTGTAAGACATTGGGACAGGCTGCCCAGGGATTGGGGGGGTCACCACCCCCAGGGGTTTTCCAGAGATGTGGGGATGTGGCACTGAGGGACATGGTCAGTGGGCACGGTGGGGGTGGGCTGGGGTTAGAACTTGATGGTCTTAGTGGTCTTTTCCAACCTGAATGATTCTATGATTCTAAACCTGTGTGGGCAAGAGAAGGTGCAGAAGGTGCAGCAGCATCCAGGATGTTGAAAAGCCGAAACAAGGCAAAACCTCTCAGCACCAGCAACCCAAGACTGGCAATTAAAAGTGCAGTGTTCCTATTTTTATGTCCACCCTAGGCTTCTCTGTGCTGTGTTTTCTCTCTTTAAAATACGTTTTCCGTGTCTAAACGTCTAATAAATGTCTTTGTGCTTCTGCTCGAAGGCCTGGGTGGGGACTGGCTGCATTCCTCTGCCATGGCTGTTGCTGTATCTTGAAAACGTGGCATCCAGGGCTGCAGATAAAGGGAGAGGAGATGTGGGCATGGGACGGAGCAGAAGAGCACAGCAAGGAGTTTGGCACAGCCTTCATGAATTACATTTGTGCCTTCCACCTTTTCACAGGCGGAAGTGAAGAGATTCATACAGAAGTAGATTTTTGCTAGTACTCATTCGAGTGATGTATCTTGAATTCTGACCATTTCTGAGTGTCTTTTGAAAGAGAGACAGGGCCGTGATGCTTTGTGGCCATAGGTAGATGGACAGCCTCCATCTCTCAGCAGCAGTGGCATAGAATTATAAGGAACCTAATCGCTTTGACTTCTGGCCAAGAATAAACCAGAAAAGAACCTTAAAAATAACCCCAAAGGGTGATGCTGCCGGGTGTCTGTTGGGCAGTGCCATACAGGGAGGTGCAGATGCTGCTGCAGCTAAAGGAAGACCCAAGGATGGGGTGAATGGGAGGTGGGCACAGCGCTTCGGTCTGTTTGTTTGCAGCTGGAAAACAGTGGGAAGATGAAGTTGCTGATAATCCCCTGCCCTGAAGGTCAATGCTAAACCGAGCTGGAAATACAGGAGGAAGGCAGCTCTTGTGCATTCAGGGCACATCGCACTCCTCTGGGAGTCGCTCGGCGGAATTTATGGGCTTCTGTGGCCGTAGAAGTGTAAAGATGTAAAAATAATAAATGAAAGGGAAAAAAAAAAAAACGCAAAACTTGGCAAACGTAGCCACCGAGGCGGATCTGCTAACTGAAGCAGCGAGGGCAAAGGCATCCAGATTTAGTGTGAAATGGGTGGAAAGAGGGATGGCGTGTCCCATAGGTGGGCACAGGGAGGCTCGAGGATGTCGAGGGCTGCAGATCTGGGGGGGGGGTGAGGGGGTTGCACCCAGGTTGCTGGCACCCAGATTGCTTTTTCTGTTTCTTTCTTGCTGCAAAAGGAATCACTTACTTAATTTGACCAAATGTTAGCGAAGCTTTTGGAACTGAAGCTGCAGCCCACGTCTTCTTGATAAATGGCTGTGTGTATTCCTGGAAGGAAGTTAAAGCGGGGCTGTGTTATATTTGGTACCTCCTGAAGCACTGAGGCTACTCCGAGTACAAAATGTGCTCCAAGAGAGACTCATTTGCCAGGGCCGAGCGTGATGTGATGAGATTTGTCAAGTCGTCGTTTCTGCTGGAACACACTTTGCCTTTCCTCTCTCTCCTGGAGACGGTTTGTTACACGCTGTAGTTATGTCGTTAAACTGGGAGGCTGTAAAGGAAGCCAGAAACCCCCCAAAATGTGAGGAGCCTCCAAGCAACACACACGCTGCGTTGTAAGGCAGAGAGAGAGAGGGCGAGCGTGTGCACATAGGATCGTTAAGGCTGGAAAAGACGTCCAAGATCCCCAGCCCACCCCACTGTGCCCATTGACCACGTCCCTCAGTGCCACATCCCCATGGTTCTGAACACCCCCAGGGATGGTGACCTCCCCCACTCCCTGGGCAGCCTATGCCAGTGCTTGACAGCTCTTTGGAGAAGGAATTTTGCTCTGGTATCCAACCTGACCCTCCCCTGGTGCAATGTGAGGCCATCACCCCTCGTCCTATCTCTGTTTCCCAGAGACCTCACCACAACCTCCTTTCAGACAGAGAGGTCCAGTGCTGAGCTCTTGGTTGTCACAGCATCGAGATTACCCAAAACTTCTGGCTCTAGCACTGTGTTTCTTGGCTTTATTCTAAGGATGCCACCTCCAATGGCACGCTGGTGTTGTCCTGCAGCAGGGGATCCCAAAAAGATCAAGAAAAGTGAATATTCTCTCCATCTTTTTCCTTGTTCCCGTCTTTCTCCTTGCGAGCCCTTTAGTACTGGGGTGGTGAAATAAGCCGACCCGTAAGAAATATGGACCCTGGTTTGCAAACATTGGGTTTTTTTGCTCCTCTCTGCATTGTGGGCAGCATGGGGGGCTGCCCGTGAGCTGTCCCTGAGCAGTGCTGTGGGCTCTTTCATTTTAATCTTTCTGAGTTTTCCTATCAGCTGGGAAAGGAGGGTGTGTGAGCGCCATGTAAAACTTGGTTTGCCCAAAACCAAATGCAAACCCCCGACAAGGAGCTGGCTGATGAGTATTTAAATCACAGTTCCTGTATTTTCTCCTTTTTGGAAGCTGAGAAGACCCTGGTTCTGGTTTCACCTGCTCCTGGTGCTAGTTGTTTCTAGATACATGCAGTCCTCCAGCAGGATATAGGAAAGCATTGAGTTTCAGTTCATACAGCCTTAGTGCATGATGCACCATGTGAGTATCCCACCCAAAGCCACTGAGCATAGCAGATACCTGCAGGAAGACTCTCAGTCCTGATCCAAGAGAGGATGCAAATGCTGAAAAATCTGGTGTAAATCCTGATGGGAAAACGCATTCTTTGAGTTTTTAGAGGTAAACAAATAGACATTTATTTTAAGGGAGCTGCAGCAGATGCACCCACCCATCTGTTGACAGCAGTGGGTCCGTTTTGTGCATGCACCCCTTCCTGCTCTTGCTGCAGTGGATATGACAATATCTCCGTGCTGGGACGAGCCATGCTTTCTGTGCATTGGGTTTGCCAGCAGAGCCTGACTGATGTTTCTCCTTCTGTTGTTCCTTTAGAGCTGTGGAATGCTGTGACCAGTCCCACTGCCCCGCAGCCGAAGGCAGATCGCCGCCCAGATCATCTCCACCCGAAGGAAGTTCATTCACAAGAGGTACTGGTTCACATTCGTGTGGTGTCCTCAGATGGTTGTGTTTTAATTGCAATACTGCGTTGATTTATAAAGCTAATAAGTCTGAAGTAATGAGGACTGGGATAGAACGCACAGTAGGTTAGACTTCATATCTTCTTAGTAAACAATTAATTGTTGTTTTGTGTCTAGAAGAAGGCAAAAGGCATCGGTTGGGTCAAAATCAGGGTGTTGGCAATGGGGTGGTCCTCACATGCAGCTCTGTCATTTGCCCATAGATGGTTTTCCATCAGCTTCTATTGCTGCTTTCCATAAAAGAAAGCGTCGCTGTGCATCTGCCCTGTAGGTGAATTTTCCCCTGGGTATTCACACTCTGCTCTTACTGCAGAGAAAACACCAGGACAGCTGGAGTGTCACCCTGACCCGACCCGGCTGCTTTTGTGCAGGTCTATGGCAAAAATAGACTTTTTTTATTCCCCCTTTTTATATGTTTTGCTGATTGCTTAGTAACACAAACCTTAAATGTCAGCTGCTGGGCTACCCGCTGAGCGTTCTGCTCCCACTCAAGTCAGAACTGCCGAAAAGCAGATGCAGGCAGAGAGCAGCAGTGCTGATGGATGCTCTCTGCTCAGGGATCTGCTGCATTGTTGGACTTGCATGGAACACTGGTGCATACTGTCTCCTTTGCTCTCCCAGTATTGTAGCCTGCAAAGTGCTCCAGCCCAGCACTGGGAAAAGCTCTGCTCTGGTTCGATGCCTGCTGTTGACTTGTGGACAGAAGCAGGCTGATGTTTCTTCCCCTTCCCTCCATGCATCCCAAGTAGGATGGGACAGTGCCAAAGGTTTCAGAAAAACTTCTTTTGCCAATCTTGCAGCAACGATGGGACCTTTTCTCGTGAATATCAAGCCAGAAAAGAAGGATAAAGGAAAAAAGAGGTCCTTGACTGTCCTCCTGTCCCCTTTTTCTGCCTCCCATATTTCGAGGCTGAAGCAGCAGTAAGCGGCATAGGTGAGGCTGTGCTGCTTTGTCAGAGCCGAGCAAACAGAAATGCAGGGCTGCAGAAGGGCTGGGAGCAAAGAGAAGGGCATGCGTTGGGTGGACGGTGATGGAGGAAGAAGGCAGAGGTGGAGCTGAATTGCTGAGAGATTGGGGTGTTTGGAAATCAAAGGATGGGCGAAATTCAGTTCAGCTCTTGATGGGTGTTGCGCTGACCTTAACTTCGTTTACTCAGGTTGTTTCCTGCTCAGGAAGCAAGCCCTCGTCCCTTTTACTTGCCAAATCCAGGGGAATGCCAGCAATTAAATAGCTAATCACAGTGTGGAAAGCCCATGTATGTCTGGAAATAACCTCTCTTATCTGTGTTAATAGTTGGGTTTGGTGTAAACATTTAAAAGTGCATTTTAGCATTGGGCTGTCTGTATGCATGCAGTGTGCGTGGATGGAATTTGGCATGTGGCTAAGCCTGTTTGGACCTCTGGATTTGCTCCCTTCACCTCAGAATTTCTGATCTCATATGGAAAATTTCTGGTCTGGAGTCTTGTGAGCATTCCATAGAATCTCTAAGGTTGGAAAAGTCCATTAATGTCGTCAAGTGCAACCAACATTTCTGCCAGTTTTGTGGGGTCCACAATACTCCACAAAGCTCTTCTCTGGAACAGAAATTTCCTTTCAGAGCACATATGATCTGGATGATGCCATATGTAGCACCAATCTTTGTAGGTCCCAGGATCTTGTCATAGAGTGAAGCGAGATCCCTGTCCGTGGTGCTGTCTAATGATGGTGGTACCCAGGCCAGGGTGAGTCATGCTCCCTCCTCTCCTCTACACACCACTCAGAGGAAGGGAATAGGTTGTGTTAGTAGAGTATTGTCCATGTTTTAAAATGTAGTTTTCTGCACACATTGTGAGGTTTTTAATGTGTTTGTGTCTATGAAAATGCCTGAGTTCAGAGCACGCTGCTCATCGTGCAGGCAGGAGCGTGACTGTATCTACACTGTAGTGCTGTACAGGTAGATGGGAAATAAATCAGGGCACAGGAGCACTACCATTGCTTCAGAGCCCTCCACTGAGAAGGTCTGCATTTCAGGTAATTATTTAGCTGGTGAGAAAACATGTAGCACTCTGACCTTCAGGTCTGATTAAGATCACGGACTTAGATAATCATAGAATGACTTTGGTTGGAAGGGACCTTAAAGATCATGGAGTCATGGAATGGGTTGGTTTGGAAGGGATCTTGAAGCCCATCCAGTTCCAACCCCTGCCATGGACTTTGTTGGGATGGTTACAGCCAGGAGGAGCAACTGCCTCGCGAGCAGACCCCTCTCGTGTATATATTCTGTTCTTTTTATTGCTTTTGGAGGTAACTAGATTCCCAGCAGCCTCTTCCACGTTCAGGGAGAAACAGGATAGTGGACTCTCTTGATCAGTAGCGGAAAACACAGGTACCCTTCATCTCTTGAGCTTTACCTCATCTTTATGAGCTGTGCAGTCGTAAGGCTCTCTTAAGTGTACCCCAAGACAAATCTGGGTGTTTCAAGCTGTTGGATTTTGGGTTCTGTCTTTCCTCTCCCATGCCAGTCACAAATACAGGTGTGGACAGGCTTTGGGATCTGTGGCTGTTTTCATAGAATCATAGAATCCTAGAATGGCCTGGGTTGAACAGGACCTCAAAGATCATCGAGTCTCAACCCCCCTGCTGAGTGCAGGGTCGCCAACCACCAGCCCAGGCTGCCCAGAGCCACGTCCAGCCTGGCCTTGAATGCCTGCAGGGACGGGGCATCCACAACCTCCTTGGGCAACCTGTTCCAGTGCCTCACCACCCTCGGAGTGAAAAACTTCCTCCTAATATCCAACCTAAACCTCCCCTGTCTCAGTTTAAAACCATTCCCCCTTGTCCTGTTGCTATCCACCCTCGTGAACAATCGTTCCCCTCCTGTTTATATGCTCCCTTCAAGTATTGGAAGGCCACAATGAGGTCTCTCTGGAGCCTTCTCTTCTCCAAGCTGAACAAGCCTAGTTCCCTCATCCTTTCTTCCTAGGAGAGGTGCTCCAGCCTCTGATCATCTTGGTGGCCTCCTCTGGACCTGTTCCAAGAGCTCTGTGTCTTTTTTGTGCTGGGGTCCAGGCCTGGACTCAGTACTGCAGATGGGGCCTCACAAGAGCCCAAGTAGAGGGGGACAATCCCCTCCCTGTCCCTGCTGCCCACTCCTCTTTTAATGCAGCCCAGAACACAGTTGGCCTTCCAGGCTGCCAGCGCACACTGCTGGCTCATGTCCAGCTTCTCGTTTTGACCATCCTTGACATCTTTGGCCATCCTCAATGACATTTTTCCATCGTTGATTACTTTATCCATCCTTGCATCATGTGAGTTTTCATTTCCTGAAAAGATTTTTGGGGACATGGTCAGTGGGCATGGTGGGGATGGGTTGGGGTTGGACTCAGGGATCTTAGAGGTCTTTTCCAACCTTAACGTTTCTATGATTTTAAGAAAGATGATCCTATGGTCTCTTTTCCTTCTTCATGCCTAGAAAATGCATCGTAGCTGTATCTCTTTTAAAAAATATATATGTCAGTGGAAAGCTCTTTGGCCCCGGTGTCTTTTTGGAGTCATGCATAGTGTTTGGGAACCTGTTGGTAGAGCCTGGCATCCAGCAGACCTACAGTGGGCAAGCATCGCGGCTTATGCCGGGAGAGCAAAGCGATACCGTTATATCTATTTTTATGTCTACCTGGCTTTTGAGTCATGGATTACAAAAACATAAATGGAGATGTACATTTCTTGAGGAGAGGAAGAAAGAAAACTCAACACTATCCAAACGAGTGCAGTGTGCTGCTGAGGAAATACCGAGGGGCCTTGCCAACGAGGTGACGGCTGAGGTCTGCTCGAGTGCTGCTTGCCATTCTTGCTAGAGGATTGCAGAAGTGCTCCTGGGTCCTGAAGGCTTTTGCCTGGGAGGTTGCAGTGCAGTGGGCAGCATGAGCTCCCAGCTCCCTGCAACGCTTCCCCACAGCGCCTGTTCCACACTTCTGCTCCAACGAAAGCCATGCTGGAAGCTGGAAGCGATGGCCCTTCCTTCAGATGTCTAATTTACCACCTCTTCCCAACGTGCCAGCCTTGTTTGTATTGATAAATGAATGTTCTCTGTGTATGGCCTGCAGATGATTCTGCTCCCTGAGTACAATGCTGCTTAATATACCTGTTTCTGATTAAGTACATTTGAATGTGTGAGCTTGGTTAATAAGCTACACCTTTCACGGATTCTTTTGTTAACTCGTAAAGGCTGCGTGTTCTGATTTATAGTGCCAAAAGGGGGTAAACTGACATTAAAAGCATTAATTAGTCTTGGTTGGCTGCACAAAGAATAGGGTTGGTGTGAGCCAGCTTTTGATTTAGCCCTTTGTGGGCCTTCGGTTTTGCCTAAGCTTGTTACAGAGTTGTATCTCTGCCTTTCTCATGCTAGATTGCGTAATTAGAGTTTAGTGTGAAATACAGTGATTGGGCTGGAAGAGAGCATGAGCCCTGTACAATTATAAGCAATAAAGCTGTAAAGCAGTTGGCCGGAACTTCACATATATTTTTAATAGAGAAATGTTTTTTTTAACCTGTGGATATGATAACTGATTTAGTATTGTTAGATTTCCAGTAACAACCCAGAGGATTTATTGTGCCTTGGTGCAATACGTTTACCCTTGGTAAACCTTGGAAACGATGTATTGTCATGCAATTATAGAGTCATTAAGGTTCGAACAGACCACTAAGATCATCTAGTCCAACCATCAACCCATCCACACCATAATTATTGAAAAGAAAGGAAGAAATACCTGTGAGCATATGCCAGTATAGGGGAGCTCCAGTAGTACCCAGTTCTCATCTGTTCTCCCCAGAGAAGTTTGAAAATTAATCAAAATGCAAATAGTAGGCTGAGTTTTTATGTAGACCTTCCTTTGTAAACTTGAGTGCACACTCTCAGCCCTCCCAAGAAGGAGGATATAATTTTGGTAACTGCCTTTGCTTTGTTTGTGAATTAAGATTTCCCTCCATAAAAAAGTCCATATGAAGTTTCCTTTATAAGATGAAAATGATTTCTGACCTTTTAGTGAAATTGTGAGGCCAAAGAGCAGGATGGGATTTGGGATTTTCTGAATCGCCCTTCCTCTTGTTTGGGGTTTTTGGATCCATTTATGGCTCATCTTCCCTATCTGTCATGAAAAATGAAAATGGAGAGCCATTGCAAAGAGTTGTGATTATCCTTCTGACCAGTTCAGTAAGGGGTTGGGGTGAGAAATAAACCTGTATTACTTGTTACACATCAAATTAGGATTGTTTTCCATTTATTTTTTGGCAAGTTGTAATTGAAAAATGGGACAGCTGAACAAATGGTTACGTCTCTGGGCATTTAACCTAGTGTCGTATTTTGGGTACTCAGTACTATGATTCTATGATTCTACTGCATCATGGCTTTCCAGATTCTTTATGGAGATAATATGACAAAAGGGATCTTCCATGCTGAATGATTTTTGCCAGCAGTTGCCCGCTGAGTATTATCCTCTTGCTCATTAACATGATTGTTCCCCATTGCTTGGGCGTTTTCTTCCACAGTGTAAACAATTTCCAGTGGTTCCTTCCCCCTCTAGAATCAAACGATGTCAAAGGAGGAAGTTAGCAATAGCTGAAGGCTTATTTTTTTATGAGGCAGGCTGAATTTTATACAAAGAACTGTTTCTTTTGCCTTCACAGTTGGAATTAATAAAAAATTGCCATCTCTGCAATATTTGCTTTTCTGAGAGTTTAAAACATGTGCTTTTGCTTCAGATATTATGTTTGCTGATGGCTGTTTGTGTAAGGCAGTGCGTGTGATTTGCCATGGGGAGGTCTCCCCTTTCCTGGGAAGCTCATAAGCAGGAGTAGAATCATAGAATCATAGAATTAGCAAGGTTGGAAAAGACTTCCAAGATCATCCAGTCCAACCATCCACCTACCACCAATAACCCCACTGAACCATGTCTCCCCACGCTATATCTAAATGTTTCTTGAACGCCTCCAGGGACGGTGACTCCACCACCTCCCTGGGCAGCCCATTCCAGTGCCTGACCACTCTTTCAGAAAAGCAGTGTTTCCTAATGTCCAGCCTAAATCTCCCCTGGCGCAGCTTGAGGCCATTCCCCCTCGTCCTGTCAGTAGTGACAGGAGAGAAGAGGCCGACCCCCAGCTCACTGCAACCTCCCTTCAGGTAGTTATAGAGAGCCATGAGGTCTCCCCTGAGCCTCCTCTTCTCCAGACTGAACAACCCCAGCTCCCTCAGCCGCTCCTCATCAGCCCTGTGCTCCAGACCCCTCCCCAGCTTCATCGCCCTCCTCTGAACACGCTCCAGGCCCTCAATGTCTTTCTTGCAGTGAGGGGCCCAAAACTGGACACAGTACTCGAGGTGCGGCCTCACCTAGGCCTGTAGCTAGGGTTGTTGTGGCCAAAGTGCAGGACCCGGCACTTGGTCTTGTTGAACCTCATCCCATTGGCTTCAGCCCAGACATGCAGCCTGTCCAGATCTCTGTGCAGGGCCTTGCTACCCCCAGGCAGATGGACACTTCCTGCTAGCTTGGTGTCGTAAGTGGATGTAAGTCAGTCATGAGGAGATGATGTATACTAGGAATTGGGCTCATTTATTCATGTTTTGGGGAAAAGTCAGTCTTTGGCAGGGGTGGTGCAGTCAGTATCAAAAGTTAGACTTAAAGCACGAATTAGAATTTAGCCCTTTCCTTTTAAAACATGATATCCTGTGGAGATCAGGCTTATGCCTTATGCCTCGTGCACACGTTTTCACTCTGCAAACTTTGGCAGTCTGATAAGGGAGGATCTTGAAGGTGGTCTAATTGAATTCTGAAATGGTTCAGGTAAGGGAAGAAGACTTCTTGTGAGTGGGCTGGCGATGGGTAAGGTGGCAAAGTGAATTCGCACACAAGGTACCAGGAGATCTACATAGATCAAAGAAATGCCCGGCTGTTGTAGAAGCTTTCTGCTGAGTTTGTGCTTTGTAACCACTGCAGTCAATGTGAGAAGGAGCTCCATGGGAAACCAGTGTTCAAGGAGCTCTCACTCTTCCCTTCCCTTCCCTTCCCTTCCCTTCCCTTCCCTTCCCT
>NC_034409.1:193599368-193609820 GCF_002078875.1 Numida meleagris | reverse complement strand
TCCCTTCCCTTCCCTTCCCTTCCCTTCCCTTCCCTTCCCTTCCCTTCCCTTCCCTTCACGTTAGGACCAGGGTAGTTGCGTGTTACTTCAGAAGTGCTGCATCTCTTCAGAAGACCTGTATTTAGGTTCTTGGAGAGTATGTTTACTCTTTTCTTTCAGAGCTGAAATTGAGACCTGCTACTTGGCAGTTTGGCCAGTTTTCTTCTGGGAAGGGGAGTGGAAGCAGAATTCCATCGTTGTGTTTAATGGGTTTGGTTGGGTTGGATTTGAAGGGTTGTCAGAGGCATAGGAATCAGTTCTAAGAGCTTAGACACAACCTGGAGAGAAACTCTTTGTGCTCTGCCTTCAGAATTGGTTGGGGATTCTTTTTCCATGAAAGCAATTTGGTAAATTCTGTAGTGTGTTTATACATTAGAAGAAATCCTGTGCCTGTCCTTGAATGGTGAAATATGGAGATCCAAATATGTGCCTTGAGATGTGGCTGTGGAGGAATTCAGGATGTGGAACTGCAAATGTCTTCTGTGAGTTCAGGGAAACCAAAAAACCAAAAACCTTCCACTGAGCTTTTAGCAGTACTTGGCTCCTGACAGCAAGCGTGGCCAGAGCTGGAGGTGGCCTTCTTCAAAAGCACACCGACATTTCAGAATGGGCTCTACCCTCATTCGTTTTTGGTTTTGCTGGGGCCCCCCAGCTTGTTCCTCCTGCAGAACTGCAGAGTGGTTTGGGTTGGAGGGGACCTTATGGGTCCTTATGGACCCTTATGGATTCAAGGGTGGCAACCAGCCCGTGACGGGGGTTGGAGCTGGATGGGCTTTAAGGTCCCTTCCAACCCAAGCCATTCTGTGATGCTAGGATTCTTCCCATATTCAGAAGCATTACATTGACTTGACAACTCTTAGCTGAAGCAGCCCTTTGAAGTGAATCTTGAAGTTTCTGATAGACTGAGGATTCGATTAGGCTACTTTTATCCAGTGGTCTCATAGCAGAGATTTTACCGAGAAGAATCTCATCAGCTGTTTCAGTTCCAGCAAGTATAAGCAGCCCTTCCTTCAATTTTGAGGCTATTACTTGCTCAGTGTGGTATTTGAGGGAGTGGGACCGTACAGAATCCTAATAAAAGCAAGTTCAAGTGATGGCAGAATTGGTTCACATTCAGGAGAGGCCCTCCTTCCTGACAGGTCCCTTTGAAATCCATTCCATGCTTCTTCCAGAAATCTGTACTTAGATCAATGTTTTCAAGTTGGGATCATGTAGAATCACAAAAGTCAGAAAAGACCTCGCAGATCCCCAAGTCCAACCGCAGCCCACCCCCACCGTGCCCACTGGCCACGTCCCTCAGTGCCACATCCCCATGGTTCTTGAACCCCTCCAGGGGCAGGGACTCCTGCACCTCCCTGGGCAGCCTGTGCCACTGCATTACCACAGTTCTTGAAGATAAATTTTTTCCTACTATCCAACCCAAACCTCTTCTGACGCAACCTGAGGCCATCACCTCTCCTGCTATCGCTGTTACCTGGGAGAAGAGGGCCCCTAATAATGATGCCGGATATACAAAACATCAGCAAGTTTTATTTTAATGTGCTGGGAAGGAAGGAGAAGGCACTTTTCAGTCCTGTCATTTTTGATCCTAACTCCCCGATTTTTCAGCATTCACTTTTGATACTTTGCTGGTGCTTGAGCACACAGACATTATGGGGTCATCCGTGGTATCAGCAGAATGGCTCTGGCCAGCTTTTCGAGGCATGTCTGTAGCATTAAGTCTCAAATTGAAAAGGTAATCCCCTCTGGAGCCTTGACCTCATCTCAGAATGACTCTCTCCTGCTCTTTGGAGCCTTTGGGTTCTATTCCAATGTTTTTTCCTCTTCATCAAGACAGCTTTCTTAATTGCTGTGACTGCTGGGCAGCAATTTTGCTCTCCTGCCTTACAGACCTCCTTTTCTTCACTTCCCTCACAATAAAATGGTTTCTGGAGCGTTGCCAGGCATCCAGCCCAAAGTGTCTTCCAGCTTTACATCAAACAAGGGACGGTGCAGCTGGATTTCTGTCCTAATCCCTCTTCCTGAAGACAAAGAAGTCGGCGCTGTCTAGACGTTGGTGTTTGGAAGATTTCATTTGCTTTATCCCATGGCAGTGTAAGGCTGAGGGTTCCCTCTTTCTCCTTTTCATCCCACATAAAAGTCCCCAAAGCCTCCAAATCTGCCATCGCTAGCTGCGAAAATCCTGCATGACAGCAGTACACAATTTGGGGCAGAGCTAATGAAATGATGCACTGTGAGTGCTGGCTGGTGGCCCTTGTGGCGTATGGGCTAAGCATTTGTCATTTAAAACCTCCTTTTCATACCAAATGCTGAATTCAGCCACGAGCTATCACACAACATTGCCAGCTGCTGCTAAAATTCTTTACTTTCATGGCTTGCTTCTTGCAGGGGTTCTCTTTTCTGTGTTCAGCATTGTAAAGTGAGGGTTTGGGTCTGTACACACTACAGACTTGGAGTAGGAAAAGGTAAAGAGTACACTGGTTTCCTTCTTTGGAATTTTCCTTCTACTGATGGCAGGTTTTGACCCGTTTCTTTGGGAGCGTTCTGCTGGGAAGATGAGCTAATGAGAGCTCATAAAAATCTTGGTTACCCTTAGATGGGGTCTGCTTCTGTGTTGGAGAATCATAGAATCACCAAGGTTGGGAAAGACCTACAAGATCATCCAGTCCAACCATCCACCTATCACCAATAGTTTTCACTAAACCATGTCCCTCAACACAATGTCTCAATGTTCCTTGAACACCTCTAGGGTCGGTGACCCTACCACCTCCCTGTGCAGCCCATTCCAGCACCTGACCACTCTTTCAGAAAAGTAGTATTTCTTAACATCCAAAGAAGAGACACAAAAATATTGAGAAAACTGAAGAAAAATCGGTAGCGGAGCAAAAGTTGCCTTCAGGATGTTTTCACAAGTTCTTTTTGCCCGGTGTTCTGCCTCGTTTCGGAGATGGGTTCTTTACACACTTTTGTCTCCCAGTTTGTGCTAAGGTATGGAAAGAGTGGCTGGTGCCACTCAAAAGAGCTGCTAGGTTCTCTTGCAGGTGTGAAATGATTGTCCCTGTTTGTTGACATGTATGTTGGGTCTCTGGATGTGCTTGCCCTCCATCCTACACCAGGACCTCTGGCTGGTGAGAGCCAGCAAGTGTAGGCAGGAGAATTAGGAGCTTGAAGGCTGCAGTTAGATTAAATTAACGTGTAGATGGGGAAGTCACTGTCCCTGGAGGTTTTCAAAAAACATGGAGATGTGGCACTGAGGGACATGGTCATTGGGCATGGTGTGTTGGGGTTGGGCTTGGGGATCTGTGAGGTCTTTTCCAACCTTAATGATTCTATGATTCTATAGCTTTGTCAGCAATACTTCTGTCCAGATCTCTCTCTCTAGAAACACTGTTGATCTTGTGACAGATGCCTTCGTCCGAGTGCTAGAGCAATCACAGGGGTATTTGTTTCTTCTCCTTTTGCCTCCTAAAAGTGAAGCACCTAGTTTCTGGTCTGGGCTCCTCTCGTGTGGTGTGTGGGGATGCACAGATATCTGCAGCAAACGATCATCCTGTAGACAGGTAGGTTGAAATGGGGCAAATTTCTTACAGTTGATGGTGGGGGAAGTCTTGACCACCAGTATCACTTCGATATCAAAAATTTGAATATTACAGAAGATGACCTGATTGTCTTGCCTACATTGGTGATGACGTTGTTATACATATGTTTATTAAAGGATCCTTTATCAATCAAGATCTGTCATCGTCGATGGTTAGGATAGATGAGCTTAGTAGTCTTTTCCAACCTTAATGTTTGTGTGGGTCTTTGTAAGAGCCTCTACCAAGTACTGTTGATCAAATGATGACCATAGGGTTTGTGCATTGGCTGTGAACCCACTTTCAGTGTCCAGTGTCCCATTTATCTTCCTTGAAAGGGGTCATCGAGAGGACTTTCATCTTGTTGAAGGAGGGAAAATTTGTTGTAAAAGTAACTTCTCCAACACACGTCCTCTAAAAACTGTGCAAGACAGATCTTTTACCATTGTGCAAGCTGGAGTCTTGCTCTGAAGGGACTGAAAATTAGACTAAGTAGTAATACGACGTTATTTTGGTCTTCAGATACCATGAAATCTGTCTGGTCCCTACTTTTGCTGCTCCCTGGGTCATTTTGATGGTTGGACTAGATGATCTTGGTGGTCTTTTCCAACCTTATTGATTTGAGAAGCCTGAAAATCCAGTGTTTAATACTGGGCTATCTCCTGCATGATATCTAATCCATGACCATCCCTTTTTTCTCGTATCCCTAACTCATCCCCTACCCCCAGCTGTGGGTTCTTTGGTTGTTGCTCTGTAGCCACAGTCGAGGGATTTTGACTGAGCTCTGCTGCTCCCCGTGCTGTGTCTGTTTGTTGGAGTGTCATGGGGCTGCAGGTCATTGCAGCCAGTTTGCTTCATGTGAAATAAGACATTGGGTAATTCCACGCTAATCCTTAATACGCTTATTAAAGATAAATAGAAATCTTCTGCTGTTATGTAACGAGAGATGTGAACACAATAGTGTATTTTTGTAAATAGATTCTTCCATGTTCTTCCTGAACTGCTTAATGAACACAACTGAAAACATGGCTTTTGTGGCATTGTGGTTGTCAGTATGGAGTGGCCATAGCTGTTATTTTTCCAACCCAATCTTGAATCATGTAACGTGTAACTCTTGTTCTTCCGGCTGTTTTTGGACCTTAGATGAAAGTAGCCTCTTTCAAGAAAGGCTATTTCAAGAAAAGCTGCTTAAGTTGCGAGAATTTGCTTCTCTGAACTCTGCTGCAGTGGTTGATGCTGTTCATCTTCTCCCACGTCAACCCAATTGGATATTGAGAAGAAGAGGTTTTGTCAAACCTTGTAGAGTCCCACAGTGTTTTGGGTTGGAAGGGAACATAAGGATCATCTATTTCCAGCCCCAGAGAGAATCATAGAATTGCTCAGGTTGGAAATGACCTTCAAGATCATCAAGTCCAAACTCAAGAGAGACGGAACTTTTTTTTTCCTACTCATCCAGAAACACTTGGAAACAAGAAATTCCACTTACTATTCTTGTTGATGACTGTTGTAGTATAAGGAAAGAATTTCCACTTATATCACCCTATTATCTTGCTGGAAGCAGTCTTCCAGTCACCGCTCTTGGCCAGAGAGAGGAAGCGGTGAAAGAAGAGTGGGGGAGGCTGTGGAGCAAAAAGGAAAATATTAAGTAACTCAAACCACTGAAGTGCGAACTGCTGTGTGCTGAAAGTTCCTTGTTCTTGGGCGATGGTGATGGGAGGAAGCAAAGAGAACACACTGCTGGGTCTTACCACAGCTGGGGCTCGTGTAGCTCTCTAGCAGTGGTTTGCCTCTGCTGCCTGCAAAATGTTTCTGCTTTTTTTTAGGCGAGGGAAACCTCTTACAGCTGACAAAATGCTGGGATGCAGAATGTTGTTATTTATTGTTATTAATAGAAGTGTTGGGGAGCGAGGTCTTTTGGTCGCACTGGTTATTGAAAGAGATAATGTTGGTGCTGAGTGTGAGATGTACAAAAAAACCCAGAAATGCACCTATCCATCCTATTTTTTAATTTGGAAAAGGTTCCGTAATTTGAGTGGTCTGCAGCTGTTTATAACTCTCTAAGCCTTCTTTTTTAAAGTAGAAGAAATTTGCAAAGTCTGTACATCAAACGTTATTCTCATAGACTCATAGAGTGGCTTGGGTTGGAAGGGACACTAAGGGTCGTCAAGTTCCAGCCCCCCTGCCACGGGCAGGACTGCCAACCTCCAGATCTGGCATTAGACCAGGCTGCCCAGGGTCCCATCCAACCTGGTCTTGAAGACCTCCAGGGACGGGGCATCCACAACCTCTCTGGGCAGCCTCTTCCAGTACCTCACCACTCTCTCTCTAATTAACTTCCCCTGACATCCAAAGAGGGAGTTTTCCCTTCAATATCATGTTTTCTTAAGCCCCAGTAAGTGATGGGCCATTGGCTGATGAATTTCATGACTCAGAGCTCCCAGTGCAAATGGAATGTAAGAAAGATAACGATTTCAAAATGATCCTGGTGTGGTTCAGGCAGTGGCACAGGCTGCCCTGGGAAGGTGGGGTCACCATCCCTGGAGGTGTTCAGGAACTGTGGAGATGTGGCACTGAGGGACGTGGTCAGTGGGCACGGTGGGGACGCGTTGGGTTGGACCTGGGGATCTGAGATGTCTTCTCCAACCTTAATGACTCTATGATTCTATGAGTGGGGCATGGATGGATTCATGATTGGACTTTGTGATCTTTGAGGTCTTTTCCAACTTTGAATGATTCTGTGATTCATTTTGTTGTTAAAAGCCAGTTATGCATAGTTAAATTCAGGTGAAAGAACCATGGAGTCATAGAATGGCTTGGGTTGGAAGGGACCTCGAGGATCATCCAGTTCCAACTCCCCTGCTGCAGGCAGAGTTGCTAATGACTAGATCAAGTTCTAGATTGCATTGCCCAGGGCCCCATCCAACCTGGCCTTGAACACCTCCGGGGATGGGGCATCCACAACCTCTCTGGGCAGATAATCCAGATTTCTCCTAGTTGTGCATTAAACAAGTTGCCAGGACTTGTCGGAGGCATTCTCTGAGGCAGCATCACCAAGCTCAGTACTTAGTATGACAGGCTGTGTTTGTCAATTATTGTTAAAACATTAATTTGCATGGCATGCACTTACTGTCTTTCCACAAAACTGAATTGCTCCAGCCTCCAGCCGGGCTTAGCTGTCATTAAAGTGAGTTGCAGAAGTAGGAACCAGGCTTCCTGAAGAGTGTTTGCAGACTCTCCAGTGAATTGCCTATAGCATCCTTGGGTTGGAAACTACTCATGGGCTTGCAGTGCTGTTACGCAGATGAGTAAACAGAAGAGGAATTTCAGCAGTATTGCCTATTTCTCTGGTAGCTTGTGTGAAACGTGTAACCACTGAACATAAAAATATCGGCTTAAAATTCCTCCGTGTGTTTTGTGTTGCTGGAAATTCACGCAGTACTTGATGTAAAATTGGACACTGAAATCACATGGTGGCGGTGGTTGAAAAGTGTGATGTTTCCTTGCCAGCAGGACAGCTTTTAACCTAGAAAACATCAGCCATTTATTTTGCCCAAGCCTCTGGGTAGTGATTTTGGAGTATTTGAGGTCTGATTGCCCCGGGACAGCAGCATCTGCCCCAAACCCTCCATGCAAACTGGGGCTGTGGGGTCACGGTGAAGCCACACGGAGCCAGTGTCCCTGGGAAGCACAAGGGAATGTTCTGCTGCTGGAGGTGCTGTCTGGGATGCGATGTGGAAATGTAAGTTCACAGTGATCACTCACAGCAAATTCCAGTAAAGTCCTGGCAACTCCAAGCCCCTTCTCAAGCTACAACTGATTTCTGAAACTGAGTTATGCTTTTGGCTGAAATTGTCTTCTTGTTATGTTGGCTGTCTTTAGAATGTGTTAGAATCTTGGAATCACAGAATATCCCAGGTTGGAAGGGAGCCACAAGGATCAGCACAGCTGCTCGCAGGTCACAGAATCAAGATTGGAAAAGACCTCTAAGATTGTCTAACCCAACCATCAGCCATCCCCAGCGTGCCCACTAACCATGTTCCTCAGTGCCACATCTACAGTGACTCAAGCACATGGAGCCCAGAGCCAAAACACCCCAGGTCTACAGGGTCTCACATGTACTCATGGAGAGCAGCCCTGCCTGGGGTAATGAGACTTCTTTGTGGATGAAAATCTCCTGTACAACTCTGCAAAGAGCAGAGAGAACCTCAAGCATCCTCAAACAAGAGTGCTGATGAAAGCAGGGTGGGAGGCCAGGCTGCTGGATGCTGATCGTGAATGGAAGGCTCCATAACGTGGCCAGAAAGTGTTGTGATGCAGCTGCATGGAAGTGGATGGATGGAATCACAGAACCATGGAATATCCTGGGCTGGGAGGGACCCAGAGGGATCATCAGGTCCAAATCCTGGCTCCACACAAGGATGCTGGGTGCTGGATATGGCTGCCTGTTTGCAGAAGGTGAGAGCAATGCTACCAAAGGACTCAGACCCCAAAAGTGGGGTTCCTCATACGTGGTCACTGACCCCAACCCCTGGCCCCACACAGCACCCCCAAACCCTATGGCCAAGAGTTGTGTCCCAGTGCTCCTTGAGCTCCAGCAGCTCGGGGCCATGCTCACTGCTCTGGGAGCTGTGCTGTGCCCACTGCCCTCTGGGACAGAACCTTCTCCTGATATCCAATCCAGTTTTCTTCGTGTTTTTCTACTCTGTCAGTCTTGGAGAGCTGAGATTCCTATGAAGAGGATAAGAATTAAATGCATATGCCCAGATGTCAGCGATGCCGAAACACCAACCGGGCGGCCCATGGGCAACCCAACGCAACTTTGAAGTAGGAGGTAAACTACTGCCTGAGGTCCCTTCCAGCCTGAATTATTCTGCGGTTTTTGATCCAAATGGAATTATTCACTAAGCTCTTGGGGTTCACATCTCTGCAGACAGCGGAGATGGGAGCATGGATTTACTGCGGGACTTTTACCCGCTGAGCATAGCTGTGTCAGAGGAATGGGAGCCCTGGCTCTTGGGTTGCAGGATGGACTCATAGCAGCAATCAGTGCGGTACCTGTGAGGGTTTTATAAGGGCCTGTAGTAACAGGATGACAGGAAATGGTTTTAAGGTGGAAGAGGGTGGATTTAGAGTAGGTATCAGGAAGAAGTTCTTTACTGTGAGGGTGGTGAGACACTGGCACAGGTTGCCCAGCGAGGCTGTGGATGCTCCCTCCCTGGAAGCACTCAAGGCCAGGCTGGATGGGGCTGTGAGCAACCTGGGCTGGAGGGAGGAGTCCCTGCCTACAGCAGGGGGCTGGGACTGGGTGATCTTCAAGGTCCCTTCCAACCCAAACCATTCTGTCATTCTATGATGTGGTCCCATCCTTCATTTTCAGCCCACACAGTGCTGCTGTTCTGCCATGCCTCAGTATGTTCCCAGTGGTGGCTGCATTTTAGAAAAGCGTTGTTTCCCTGTGTGTTGGAGTTTTGAATGAAAAAAAGGAAGAAGCAATGCACACAGTACGTCATGTTTGCTAAATGTGCATCTTTTCTGCAATGGTTAAATAGCCAATTAATGAGGAATGCTGTTAGTGTTGGAATGTGGTGGTGGTGGAATGGGAGAAGGGGGGGTTGGCAGTTCTGCGTCGTTTCAGCCCTTTATTGCAGGTCGTCTGAAAGCACTTAATCTGAAGTAATTTAGTTGTGATACGACCTGGCTAGGCTCAAAATGACACGTGGAAAGAAGCTGCCAAATGGAGCCATCTGTTTTCCTCTCCTCTAATTGCTCATTCAGCCCCAGCAGCTCCGCAGACCGAAGGACCCGCTTAGCGCTGAGTGCTGTGAATTAGGGCTCCTTGTCAGCAGCCTGAATGCAGAGCCTTAGAGGGCCTTCCTTTAATTTTAATACCTCCTTGCTTATCTGGCCGTGCTGCAGTTTGCATCGCTGCTCCGCTAAGGGCAGAACCTCCCTGTGATGCTGTGCTTTGTGGTCGTGCTGCAGCTGGAGGCACCGCCTGCATTAGCATCCCTCTGCAGCCTCTGTGCTGCACAAAGAGGCTCTGCTGAGTCCAGGACCATGCACATTTTCCCGGTGCATAGATCTCTGCACAACTCCCCCAGCCAACTCCAGCTTGCACTGCCCATGCCCAACCGCGTGCAAGCATATTTAAGGCAGTGCTGGAGCACGCTGCAGCGGTTCGCCCTGAGTTTGTGTGGCTTTGTGGAATGGTCTGAGCATGGAGCAGCTTTGTGTCCGTCTGCAGCTGTGCATCCCTTTGCTATTGCTCCTTCCTCTGAGCAAGGGCATAGCAGCTCCTATAGAGAGCCCTTCACAAGCCGTAAGCAATCAAAGCTGTCAGCAGGCTCTGCTGTTGCTGCAAACAAGGAGAACAGTTAAACTACCCCATATTTTATGTTGATTTGCATCAAAGCAGGAGTGCAGGACAGGGTGCAGCAGGTAGCTCTAGGAGTCCATGTGATGCTGATGAGAACCCTTCTGCTTTTTTGGACACAAATTATCCCTAAGCCCAGTGCTCCTTGCTGTGCAATGATTATTTTGCCTTGCCTTGCCTTTTCCCTTCCCCTGCCTTCCCTTTTCCCTTCCCTTTTCCCTTCCCTTCCTTCCCTTTTCCCTTCCTTCCCTTTTCCCTTCCTTCCCTTTTCCCTTGCCTTGCCTTGCCTTGCCTTGCCTTGCCTTGCCTTGCCTTGCCTTGCCTTGCCTTGCCTTGCCTTCCCTTGCCTTCCCTTGCCTTCCCTTGCCTTCCCTTGCCTTGCCTTGCCTTCCCTTGCCTTCCCTTGCCTTCCCTTGCCTTCCCTTGCCTTCCCTTGCCTTCCCTTGCCTTCCCTTGCCTTCCCTT